>NC_050574.1:140281082-140298582 GCF_011100635.1 Trichosurus vulpecula | reverse complement strand
CTTAGTACAGTGTTTGGCACACATTCGGTGCCTAATAAGTGTTTGTTCCTTTCCCTATTTCTTAGCACGTGCATTTTCACCTAAAGCCTCCAGACCCTGGAACATTCTTCGCTCATATATCCACCAGGGTGACTTCTCATTTCCTCTGCAAAACTCTTCTCAGAAATTAATTCTTTTGAAAATCCCTTCTTTAACTACCCGAGGCTGTTCTTTGCACAGTGTCGCCATGGGCAGAATCCACAACATTTAATGGAAGAAAAAGAGAAACATTTCAACTCAATCGTATTTGGTAAGCTGCTCACCATCTCCCTGTCTTTTTGTAACCTAATTCTTCTGTCTCCTCTATTCAATTACAGGAAGAAATCACATCTTCATGTCTATGTTTTTATTATTCAACAACTATAACAACACACTTGACAACTACTAATAACAAATATTCATTGTTGATAAGAGTGTGACTTGTAACTTTGTTAATCTTAATAGACATTGACTTAGATATTTTCAATTTGTAGGAAATATATAGTCTATTATTTAAATAACATTTGTGAGTAATTATTTTTATTAAAAAATTTAATTTGGAAAGAAATATTAGAAGTCTCTTAAGTGTTCAAATTAAGAATAAACTTATATTTTTCACAAGACATAAAGTAAAATTATATTAGTAAAATGTTAGTAATGGACTGTCGACCTCTGGTACTTACTATGTGGAATACCTTGGACAAGTCACAATCTTTCTTGACCTCAGTTTTCATATCTGAAAAAGTGAAGTGGGTAGACTAGAAGCTTCTGAAGTCTCCTTCAACTCTAGGTCTATGTTCCTATTTTTGTTATGCTCAATATATACTTTAAAAAAACAAACTATACACAGCAGTTCATGGTTTCATATACAATTCTCTTTTTTACTCTTCATTGTACATTGCATTATTTTTGTTTGTTGATAATTAAATTCACAATAAAAAAGGAAATTAAAAGTGTTAGTAATAGTAATGAAACCATGGTAATTGCTCATGCATTACTGACTTAAAGTAAGCCACAGTACTAATTTTCAAAGTAAAAGATTTTAAGAAACAACTGATGATGATTAATTTTGAGAATATAAGCATTTATGTTTCTGACAAAGAAAAATCTGTTTCAATTAGCTTCAATACTTTGATAATTAATTTTTTTCTTTTTCAGCCTATGAAACCAAGATAATTTAATTGTCTGAGGATAGCAATATCATTCCATGATTTAGTTTGGACTCCTAAAGGTACCCATGCTACTTTCTTGCTTGAAATACTTACATGTTGAGGTACTGAATTTATTTCCAAAGGAGAAAGCAACACAAGTAGCTTTAGAAATTGTTGAGTCCAAAACTAAATAAAGAAATATTTTTAATAACTCAAAATCATTTAAATGGGGATTCTTCTCTTTTCTAAAAGAGAAAGTAATCAGAAATCTGGAAGTAAAATAGAATAAAATATTGTTGATGCATTCCCAAAAGATGTCTCAATTAGGAGCTCTTTCCATTGACAAAAATAAATAAAAATAGTCAAAGATAAGGTCTCTGTAACCAGATTGGACAAGGATCAAAACATTTACTTGCCCTATATTTTGAGGAACCATCTTGATGACAAGTGAATGAAATGATTCATGTTTCCAGGCCCTAGCCATCCATACCAACATACCTCAGCCTTTTCCATGGAATGCACTGTTATAGATAGAGCCTAAGTAAATTTTTAATAACTTTAATTTGACTCTGTAGCAAACAGAATAGATATGAATACAGTTCTACTTAGTTTTTGTGGCATCTTGTCATGCCATTTCTATTTCTGTAAGCATTTTAATGTTTTTCCCTCAGAATTTTTCATACATCAAAAGCAAGAGAGTGAATTGCATGAAAAATTACAACATAAAATTTTATCAAAACACACATTTATATGCCATATGTTACATGTATATACTACACATAAAGTACATATATTGTTTCTACCATTGTTAGAATACTCCATTTCATAAATTTTCTACTAGGTTCTAGCCATCAACTCCCCTCAATAACTGGTTTTGCCTTTAGGTACTTCTTATGTACATTATGCATAATTTCATTACCATAGAAATCGTATGCTGATAGCTTGTCAGATCTGTGGGGTGTTTCTTAAACTACTGTTGTGAAAGAAGGAAAACTTAAAAGAAATTCTAAATACATAAAATTTCTCTTTTTAAATAAATTAATAATTTGCAAAAATAAAATAGCAACTCCTTTCAATGTTTGGGGAAAGGATGGGGAAGTTTGGAGATAGGCAATTATTATATCATTTAGCTTCCCAGACTCAGAAGAGAAAAAAAGTATCCTTTTTGATGATGGAGAAACTGAGGCAGATTGGATTTTGTCTTGTTCAAAGCACAATTTCATAAAGTTAATAACAATGTTCAATTAGTATCTCCATGCAGATAATTCCCAGATCTATATATCCAGCCTCAGTCTCTCCCTTAAGCTTTAGTCCTGAATCCCCAAATGGCTACTGGGTATTTTGAACTGGATGACCTATAGGTATTTTAATATCACCATATCCAATACAGAGTTGATTAATTTTCCCCAAACCCTCCTCTCTTCCCATCTTTACTTTTACTGTCCAGATACTACCATCCTTCTAGTCACCTAGGTTTGCAACATTGATGCCATTATCAACTTCTTACTCTTCTCATCCCATATATCCAATTAAATCTGTTAAATCTGGTCATTTCTAGTTCCACCATATTTTTCACATATACTCCCTTCTCTCCACTTACATAACCATTATTCAGTTTCTTGCCCTTGTCATTTCTCACGTGGATTGTTGCAATAGCCTTCTATTTGGTCTCCCTGCCTTTACTCTCTCCATTACAATCCTCCTTCCATATTGCTGCCCATGTGATTTCCCTAAAGTGTGGTACTGACCGTGCCAGTCCCCAACCTGATTCAGTAAGCACTAGTGGCTCCCTATTACCTCCAAGATCAAATACAAAGTCCATCATTTAGCATTTAACTCTCTTCACAACCTGGCCCCTTCTTACCTTCCCAGTATTCTTATACTTTGCTTCCCTTTACATATTCTATGATCCAGTTATATTGACTTGCTATTCTTCACAAATTACACTCCATCACCTGACTCCGTCTTTGTACTGGCTGTCCCTTCATGCCCAGAATGCTCTCCTTCATCATCTCTGCCTCTTGGAATCCTTGAATTTCTTCAAGATTCATATCAAATGTCACCTTCTGGAGTCAACTGTGGCAGCCTCTCTATTGTTTTCCTACCTCAAGTTACCTTCCATTTTATACTTGTCTATTAAATGTTGTCTCCTTCACCAGAATGTAAGTTCCTTAAAGTTAGTTAGTCAATCAACAAATGTTACTAAATTAAATGTTAATTAATTAAATTATTAAATTAAATGTTAATAAATTAATTAAATGTTAATAAACAATAAATGTTTATTAAATGCCTACTATGTGCCAAGCACTGTGCTAAACGATGGGGAAACAAAGAAAGGCCAGAAGTCCTCCTTGCTGTCAGGGAGCTCATAACCTAATGAGAGCCAGGTGCTATTTTTGCCTTTCTTTACGTTCTTAGTGCTTAGCATTTTGTAGGTACTAGATAAAAATGAGTTGGTAGGTTGATTGATTGACTAACTGAGATCTCTTATCTCATAACACAGCATTAAACCTATGCCTCAAGTCAGTTATCTTTCAATACATAAAAGATGCTGTAGTTTGTAGAACATATCTTTTGCATTGTTTTTTCCAGTTAAGGTGACAAATTTACACTAATTCACCCACCTATTCTAACATTGTCCATTGTGGTTGATTAAGCATGCTTAACCATATTCCTTCCTTCCTTATATAATTCATTCAGTACTCATTTATTGAAAATCTACTATGTATCTAGCAAAGAAAGAAAAATGTTGAAAACCCACTACATGTCTAGCTGTGATAAATTCATTCAACTAACATTAAGTACTTGTTAACTGCAGTGCAGCAGCTTATCTTCCTGACTTCAAATCTGGACTCAGACACTTACTGACCTTGTGACCTTGGGAAAGTCACTTAACCCTGTTTGCCTTAGTTTCCTCATCTATAAAATGAGCTGGAGAAGGAAATAGCAAACTACTCCATTATCATTGCCAAGAAAACCCTAAATGGGGTCAAAGAGTCAGGCACAACTGAAAAATGATTGAACATGTGAACAAGTACCATGCACATATATATGTATACATATGTGTGTGCATAGGTATATACGTATATATAATGAAGGGCTGGATATAGTAGAGACAATACATGCTATGAGAGAGAGACAGAGATGGAGAGAGACAGAAAGACAGAGAGAGTGAGAGAGAGAGAGAGAGAGAGAGAGAGAGAGAGAGAGAGAGAGAGAGAGAGAGAGAAAGAGAGAGAGAGAGAGTCTGACTGGGCTAGAAAGGGTCATGAAAGGTTCCTGGGAAGAAGCAGAACATAAGCAGCCCTTTGAAAGATGAATAATTATTGAAGAGGCAAAAAGAAAGGGAAAGAAAATTTCAACCAGTTAAAATGTCAAGTAACCAGAAACAAAGTGTGTTCATTGTCTTTGCTAAAGCAAAGGGATAATGTTAAAAAGAAGTAAGCAGCCTAATTGAAAAAGTAAATTGGGTTCAGACTGTAAAGAGCCTTGAGCACCAGGATAAGGACTCTGGATTCTAAACTGTGAACAAAAGGAAGCAATTATTTTTGTTTTGTTTTTCAAATCAGAATAGAGGCATGATAAAAGCAGTGTACATGAGGATGTTGGTATTTTAAGTATGTGAGTCTGATAAGAAGAAGAGAAAGAGGTTATGGGAAACAGGGAAAATTGCTAGGAGATAGTTTTGATAATCCAAGTATGAGGTGATAAGGACCTTAAGGAGGATGTTGAAGTGGGAGGGAAAAGGACAAGTCTTAGATATATTTTACATCCATCCAGAATGACAGGAATTGGTGACCAATTGGAAATATTGAATGAAGGAAAGGGAAGCATCCAAGATATCTTTAGAATTTCTTTTAAGAAACTGAAAGGATTGTGGTACTCCTTATAGAAATAGCATAATTGGAGGATGAGATGATAAGTTCCGTTTGATGAGTTCAATATTGAGTTCGAAGTGACAGTAAGACATTCAAGACATAATATTTTATAAATAAGTGGAAATACAAGTTTAGAATACAGGTGACAGGTCAGAACTTCACTTACTTTAATAATTAGGAAGTCTTTCTATGCCTAGGGGCAGTCATGTGGTACAGTGGGTAAAGGATTAGGCCTAGAGTCAGGAAAAACTGAGTTCAAATCTAGCCCCAGATGCTTACTAGCTATGTGACCCGGGGTAAGTCACTTAACCTCCCTCTGTCTCAGTTTCCTCAAATGCAAAATGGGAATGATAATAATAATAGCACCTACTTCAGAAAGGGTTCTTATGAAGATGAAATGAGAGAATATTGTAAAGCACTTAGCAAAGTATCTGACATGGTAGGTACTTAATAAATGTTTGTTCCCCCATCTCAAAGTTAAATCTACTTTTTTTTTGCAACTTTCATCATTGTTCCTAATTCTTTCTTCTGGGGGCCACGCTGAATAAATCTTCCAGATGAGCAAGCCCCTTTCAAATATTTAAAGATAGCTGTCCCATCACGTCTCTCCCCCAATCTTTTCTAAGTTAACCCACCCCCAGCATTTCTTTCTCCTATTTTGCCTACCTCTTTTTTCTTCATTCTCCTCTCCCTGTGTACTTCTTCCTTATGTTGTCCTCAATCTCTCACATATTCACAAACTCTTTCCATCAAATATTTCTCATGAGAGAATTATAGCCAAAATCCATAAGGAATTTATGCAGATATATGACTAAGAATTCTTCTCCCAATAAATAAGCAATGAACAGACATAAACAGCTTTCAAAAAATGAAAGGTAATATATCAAAAATATGAAAAATTATGTAAATAATTAACTGTAAGAGAAATGCAAATTAAAATCATTCTGAAGCATCACCTCATCTAAGACTGATCTCATCGGACTGACAAGGATGATAGTCTATGGGATCATATTTTAGATCATCATTGGAGAAGCATTAGAGGCCATTGAGTTCAACCTTGTCATTTGACAAATGGAGAAACTGAAGTCCAATTAGTTTAAGCGACTTGGCATTAGTAAGTGCCTAAGGTCAGATTTGAATTCATGTCTTCCTTACCCCAAAGCCAGCATGGTACCCACTATGCTACAATATTAAACACTATAAAAAGGCCAAAGAGGACAAAGATTAAGAAAAGACCATTGGACTTGGATCCAGAAGATCCAGAAGAGGGTGGTTTTGATATAATTGGTGGGTCTATAAATGAGATTACAGAGGGTTGAAGAGTGCTAATGAAGGGAAGGTAGCAAGTAGAGACTACTCTTTCTAGAACTGTCAATGAAAGGAAGGAGAGGGGCTGGATCACAGCTTGAGATGAGAGCTGGATTAAGGAAAGGGTTTTTTTTAACTGATGTTAGAGATCTAAACTCGTTTGCAGGCAGACAGTAAAGGAGGACAGAGTGAAGATGAGATAAATTAGAAAAATTCTCACTTTTGAATTAGGTACTTTTCACAGTTTGGTGAAAGGTAAAACAGGATTAGGACCCTATCTTTCTGAATCATGAAAAGTATAATGTGGAGTTTAAAGCTTAATCTTGGGTAAGGCATTCTTATACATATTCATATAGGAGTTGTTTACCTTTCCTATTAAGCATCTGGAAGGAATCTCAGTTATTGCTTGTAATATCTTTTGAAATGCTTTCTTCACTTTCTAGCTTCAACATTTTTGTTGGATAAGATCAAAATTTAATTTAATTTTTTAAAAATGTTTCCTTATGCTCATGAAAGTCATCATTCTTTCCATTCAAAGTTCACTTCAGGTTTATGGTTAATTTCCATAAATCCAAATATCACAAATCTTCATTAAAACTCAAATCTATATTAAGCACAGTGTTAGCTATTTCCCAGTCAGGGTTCTGTATTCTTCAGGCAATTGGCAATTGCCTCCAATACAATGATTACATCCAAGGATTTAGAGACAATGGTTCCATGAAGTAAATACAAACCATATTTGGTGTTTCATTAACCAAAGTGACAAATAGCAAGATCTTCTGACACATTAGTTATTAATTATGGGCAAGATTTTTTAGACAAATTTCTGTTACACCCAACATTTAGGAAATCTTCCCTTTGCAAAGAATCTCAGCAAAGCAAGGCACAAGTGGTTGACTGCTTTGCATATAAAACATGAAAGATTGCTTGCGTTCAACCCTGGAACTTTTCTCCTTGATTCTTTTTGTTTTCTCCTCCTCCCCCATAACACCTCTGGATACAATGAAACCCACAAATTTCCTCCCTATGTTAGATATTTCCTGAGTGATGAATAGTCTGTGGAACTGTATTGAATTATAATCAGTCCCAATCTCTCTCCTAGCCTTCAGTCCTACACTACCTACTACCTGTTGGCGACATTTCAAACTGAAAGTGCTATAGAAATCTCAAGCTTAACATATTCAAAACAGAACTTACCTTCTCCTCCTCCAGCCACCCTCTCTTCCTAATGACCCTATTTCTTTTAAGGATACCACCGTCCTCCCAGTTCCCCAGGTTTGCAACTTCAGAATCATTCATGACTCCTCACCCTCCCTCACCCCACATTTTCGGTCAGTTGCAAATCTTTTCATTTCTGTCTCCACAACAGCTTTCATATCACACCCCTACTCTTCATTTTCATAGCCACGATACTAGTTCTGACCCTCATTGCTTCTTGCCTGAATGATTGCAACAGCCTCTTAATTGGTCTCCTTGCCTTCTCCAATCAATCCTTCACACAACTGCCAAAGAGGTTTTGGCGAAGCTCAGGTGTGGCTGTATCATATTCAACTTCCATTCCCAATTAATATACTCCAGCAGCTCCCTATTGCCTGTAGACTGAAATATAAACTCTCTGTTTGCTATTTAAAGATGTTTGTAATGTGGGTCCAGCCTATCCTTCTAACCTTGTTATATATTACTTCCCTTCTCCCACAACACCATTCAGCCAAACTGGCCTTCTTGCTCTTACTCAGATTCGTACTAAGATACAACGCGAATAAGAAATTAAAGTATGATACCATCCACTAAAGATAACTACGTGTCCCTGCTTCTTCACTGGCTGTCTCCTATTTCCGAAATGCATTCTTGATTCACCTCCACTTCTGTGAACTGTTTCCTTTAATACTTAATTCTAATACCACCTTCAATATTAAGCCTTTCCTGATCTCCTTAGCTGCCAGTTCCCTTCCAAAATTACTTATTATTTCTTTTGTAGATATTCAGTATCTTGGTTTTAGAGCATGTTCAGATCATCTAATATAGAGACACTTTTTCCACAGCAGTTTTTCCAAGTCTTTTCATCCCTACTCTAACTACTCATGACCTCCCCACTCCCACCCTCTCAGCTAAAAACCATGTAGTATATTTTAGAAAAAAAAATTGAGGCCATTCACCATGAACTCCCTCTTCTCACCTCTTTCCCATCTCACATCACCCAGATAACTTCTGTCACTATCTCCCTTTTCACTCTCATCTAAAAGGAACTTCCAACAAAAAAGTTGCATTGAGTCATTTTCCCAGCCGGGGAAAGCTTAGGAGGACAGAAAAAGGTCTGTGGACACTGAAATGGTGGCACAGTGAAAGTACACTGGACATAAGCCATGGAGGTGACAGTAGCAGCAACTGCTGAAGTATTAGGAACACCTAGCATACAGAGATGGTAGAGAATGAAAACCTGGTCAAAAAGAGATTCCAGGGGACCCCTGTGCTAGCACTGGATGTAGGACTGGGCATCATTTGGCAGCCCTTGGCTTATTGCCCATTCCAGGTAACATTTCCAGGGTAGAGAGAAACCATTGCAATCACAAGTAAGCTGAAGTCCTTCCTGGGTAAGGACCAGATCATTGACCAGGAAGGCAGGGACCAGAACACTCCCCAGATTGGGGTGGGGAACCCGCAGCCTCAAGGCCACTTGTGGCCCTCTAGGTCCTCAAGTACAGCCCTTGAAGTCTGGACTCAATCAAAGTGACACACTCGGGACAGCTAGGTGTTGCAGTGAATAGAGCACTGGCCCTGGAGTCAGGAGGACCTGAGTTCAAATCTGGCCTCACATACTTGACACACTTACTAGCTGTGTGACCTTGGGCAAGTCACTTAACCTCAATCGTCCTGCCTTCCCCCCTCCAAAAAAAAAGCAAAAACAAAAAAAAAAAAGCAAAAACAAAATGACACACTTGAGGACCTAGAGGGCCACATGTGGCCTTGAGGCTGCAGGTTCCCCACCCTTGCCCCAGAGCATACCATTTAGAAAGCATCAAAATCTTACAGGCCCCAATACCTAGCTGTGAAAGCAGCAGGATATGAAAGACTGAGGCTTAAGCAAGTCATTCCCGAACAACCCCTACAGAGGTGAGCAGAGGCCAACTCTAACATAAAGGACAAAGTCAAGAAATAGATTTAAAAAACTGAGAAAAACAAGAACAAAAAGACTAGAGCTAAGTAGAAACTTTAAGATTCAAACAGAGATTCAAGAGAAGCATAAAAAGGTAAGCATAAGTAAGAAACCATAAGAAACTTGTTAAGGTTAAACAGTTGGCATTCCTATATGGGAAAATGATACATGTAACCCCCAAGAACTTTGTATCACCATTAGGGCAGTTAGAAGGAGTCCACTTAGAGAGGGGGCATGGGTTTTTGTCTTTATACCATAGTGAGCTCAGATTAAAAAATGGAAGGGTGAAAAAGAGAAATGAATTGGCAAAAGGGAGAAGGGAGAGAAAGAATGGAGGAAATTATCTCACATAAAAGAGGTATACAAGGAAGAGCTTTTGCAATTGAGGGGAAAATGGGGAGGGGAGCAGGCAACACTTGAAGCTCATTCCCTCATCTGAAATGGTTCAAAGAGGGAAGTGTGTGTATATGTAAATGTGTATGTCCATATAAGTATATACATATATGTGTGTATGTGTGTATATATACACATATGTCCATATACATATGCATATGTTTACATATGCATATATACAGACATATATATGTATATATATATATATACACACACAGAGAAATAGAAATAAGGAAATAGTTGGGGATGGTGCTAAGAAAAAGGGGTTTGTGGGGCGGGGTGGGGGGAGAAGAGTGATCCTGAGAGAGAGTAGATTAAGGAAAGCAGTGTTCAGAAACAAAACAGACTTTTGAGAAGGGGACAGGATAAAAGGGGGGAAAATAAACAGAAGAGAATAAGATGGAGGAAAATGCACAGTTAGTAATAATAACTGTTAATGTTAATGGGATGAATTCATCCATAAAACAGAAGATGATAACAGAATGGATCAGAAATCAGAATCCAAAAAGATGTTATTTCAAGGAGATTACAGCAATGTATCATAAAGATCATTAAGTGGTGCTTGGGTAGGGACCTATTGTGGTCCAATCTATGAGCTCCAGAGTGAAAGGGTTTAAGGTTTGGTCTTTGAGAAGAAAGAAAGAAAGAGAGGAGGAGGAGGGAGGGAAGGAGGGAGGGAGAGATAAAGAAAGAAAGGAGGAATGAAGGAAGGAAGGAAGGAAGGAAGGAAGGAAGGAAGGAAGGAAGGAAGGAAGGAAGGAAGAAAACCTCAAGTTAACTGGGCAGCTTCCAGCCATCAAAATTTACCCTCCTTTGGAGAGAAGAAGAGGGAGAGGGAGAAGGAGAGGGAGAGGATGGAGGATGAGCTGAGTTACCCAACTGGCTGGGTCCCCATTCAGGCAGCTTGGACTACTCACAGGTTGTGTTTGTCCTTCATTTTCCAAGAGGACCATGACATGATGGAAATGATGACATGACTTGCAGTTGACTTTGATTTGAGTGAAGGAGGTCTGTGCAAGGTCACCAGCCTCACTCCTCCTCCAGAGCCATCTGGGTAGCCAGAAATGCATCAGGAAGACTGGAGATGGCCCAGGATACAAAGGGAAACCCTGGCTGTTTTAGGCTAAGGCCTTAGGTTGGGCCTTCCTGGTTCAGAGCAAATGTCAATAGTAACTGTTTCTCTTTTGACCAAAACTCTTCCCCTACCAGTTTGATTATATTTTTTTAATTAAAGGGGCCATCACTTGACTCACTTCTTAAAGAGGCCTATTCATTGAATGCGTGCTATCTCACTCAAAATGAGAACCTGAAAAGGCCTTAGCCTAAAAAGGGCCAGGGTCTCCCATTGCTTTCTGGGCCATCTGTAGTTGTCCTGATGAATATCTGACCACTGGACCCAGATGGCTCTGGAGGAGAAAATGAGGCTGGTGACCTTGCACAGCCCTCCCTCCCTCAAATCAAAGTCAACTATAATTCATATCATCATTTCCCTGTTATCATGGTCCACTTTTAAAACAAAAGACAAAGACAACAACAACAAAGATCATACACCATGACCAGGTAATATTTAACCAGTAATGTAGAGCTAATTCAATGTTAGAAAGACTACAAACAAAATTGACTATGTTGATGACAAAAAAAAAACCCAACAAAAATGTTATGGTTAACAATAGATGCAGAAAAAGCTTGACAAAATACAACCCCCATTCTTATTTAAAATACTAGAATACTTAGGAATAAATGGAATTCTTAAAATTATACTCAGCATCTGTAAAATCAAGAGCAAATATTATCTGTAGTCGGGATAAATTAGAAGCCTTTCCAATAAAATCGGGGTGAATCAAGGATGTCTATAAGCACTATTATTATTCAATATTGTACTAGAAGTGCTAGTCACAGCAATAAGACAAGAAAAAGAAATTGAAAGAGTAAGCATAGGGAATGAGGAAACAAAACTATCACTGTTTTGCAGATTATATGATGGTATACTTAGAGAGCCCTATGGAATTAATTAATAAATTAGTTGAAACAATGAACAACTTTAGCAAGGTTCCAGGATATAAAATAAACCCACACAAACCATCACCACTTCTATATACTACCACCAATACCCAGCAGGAAGAGATAGAGAAATTATACAAGATACAGAAGCAAATGAGCACTATAGCCTAGTGTTTGATAAACCCAAAGATCCCAGCTATTGGGAAATGAACTCATTATTTAAAAAATAGGCTTCTGGGAAAGTACTGTGGCAGAAATTAGGTATAAACCAATGTCTCATGCTGTATATCAAAATAGGTTCAAAATTGGTATATGATTTAGACATAATGGATGACACCACAAACAAATTAAAAGAGCATGGAAGAAATTACCTGTCAGAGCTATGGATATGGGAAGAATTCATTATCAAACAAGAGACTATTCTAATGGAGGTATCATTTCTCAAAAGTATAGAGAACTGAGCCAAATTTGTAAAAAATACAAATCATTTCCCCATTGATAAATGGTCACAGAGGAAGAAATCAAAACTATCAATAGCCATATAAAAAATGCTCTAGATCACAAACAATTAGAGAAATGTAAATTAACACAACTCTGAGAAATCACCTCATACCCATTAGATTAGCCAAGATGACAGAAAAGGAAAATGACAAATGGTGAAGGAGATACAGAAAAATATATTTACCAATGCACTGTTGGTGGAGCTCTAACCTAGTCTAACCATTCTAGAGAATAATTTGGAACTATGTCCAAAGGAGTATAAAACTGTGCATACCCTTTGACCCAGCAATACTATATATACATATATATATATATATATATATATACACACACACATATATGTGTGTGTGTGTGTGTGTGTATATATATATATGTGTATATATATATATATATATATATATATATATATATATATATACACACTTATATCAACTCTTTTTCTGGTGCCAAAAAAAATTGGAAGCTGAGAGGATGACCATCAATAGGGGAATGGCAGATCAAGTAATGAATGTAATGGAATACTATTGTGCTATAAGAAATAATGAAGGAGATGGGTTCAGAAAAACCTGGAAAGTCTTACATGAACTGATGCAAAGTGAAGTCAGCAGAACCAGGACAACAATCTATACTGTAACAGCAATGTTGCAAAGATAACAACTGTGAAAGACTTTAAAATTGAGCTGTATTGCACCACAAGGCACCACAATTCCAAAAGACTCATGATATAAAATGCTATCCACTTCCACATAAAGAAATGATGGGTTCAGTGTATAGATAGAAGCACACTTTTCATTTCTTTACTTGCTTTGGGAGAGGGGACATTTAATGTGGAAATATGTTTTATGTGACTTTATATTTATAATCATAATCATATTTCTTGCCTTCACAATGGATGGGGAAAGTGTAAAGGAAAGTAGATCATTTGGAACTGAAAGTGAAATTTAAATAAAAAAAGAAAAAAATTGTGCTAAGGATCATAAAAATAAATGTAAATAAATGTAAAATAATAATAATGTTTTATTTTACTAAGGAAAAGTATAGATACTGGAGAAGGTACAGGAGTAACCAATCAAGGAGAAGGTTAGAGAAAAGCTATGGACCTATGGACCTTTAGGATTAGAGACTTGCAGTAAAGAGAGGTATTAAGAGGTTCAGAAAATCTTTTTTTTCCAAAAAAGAATTAATTATTTGAAAAAAAAAATGAACCTAAGCCTTACTGTGAAATTAATTGGTCAGCACTTCTCCTGCCCTTGCGCAGTCAGCAATGCCTACACAAAGATGAGGACTCCAAGAGAAAATCATTTGGTAAAAAGAGTGGTTTCCAACAGATCCTGTGACTTTGTGAGAATTCTTCCTCCCTGCTATATTTTTATTATAAATCATTTTCCAAGCAATTATCAGACAAATGCTTATCCTGTGAAAGAACCTGAGCAAATAAGTTAGATTTCAGAGAGGATTTAAAATCACTAAGTGAGTCAGTCTCTCTAATCTTTAATAAAGTTCCAGAGGCAAGATACAAAGTGTACCTTGGCTACTAATAGCAAAAAAAAATAAAAAAATAAAAAATACATTTGTACCATGACGACTAACAATGCTTACCATAAGTAATTTAGCTTAAGAAGAAGAAGAAAATATACATAACCAGAACTTGGAGATTAAAGCTGATTTGCAGGATTTCTATACTAAAAGGAACAACAGGGATTGGAACATGGAGCCACATGGTGATATACCTTTTTTTTCTCAAATGTCAAGCTCTACATTTTAACAACCATCATGTTGTTGTGGTTGTTGTTCAGTCTTTTCCATCATGTCTGACCTTTTGTGACCCCATTTGGCATTTTCTTGGCAAAGATACTGGAGCGGTTTGCTGTTTTCTTCTCCAGTTCGTTTGTACAGATGAGGAAACTGAGGCAAACAGGATCAAGTGACTTGCCCAGGATCACACAACTAGTAAGTGTCTGAGGCCAGATCTGAACTTGGGAAAATGAAATCTATCTGACTGTAGGCCCAACATTCTATTCACTGTGACACCTAGCTGTCCCTAAGGTCCAACATACAGATTCAAAAATAAAATCCCTTGAATGTTTAAAATACCTGCCTTGGTTTTTAAAATAACATATTTATATTAATAGAACTAGAGATAGGAGGGGACTTAGAGGTCAATGAGGCCCAGCCTCTCATTTTACACATGAGGCATTTACACGTCATTCCCACTTCCAAATGTAGAATACATTCTTGCTAGAGAAGCTGGGGATTCTGTTTCCTCAGCCTTGAGAAAGAAAGTTTTCACCCAGAATTCCTATTCTTTTGTTTGTTGTTTTTAAGAGCTATCCTCCAGGGTATAATGTCCTGCAATTGCTCTCTAATAATATTTAGCATGACTGCAATGAGAAAATTAAGGAGCCCCAAGAGACTGACCAAGAAGTAACAATAAGGTCTGGCAAATGTGATAACCCAAATATGCAGATAATTTAACAGAGTACATTTCCTTAAAGGAAGAAATGCTGAATGGTATAGAAGATAGAGAATCTGTCATGGAGTCAGGAAGACCTGAGTTCACATGTGAACTCAGACATTTGCTAGCTGTGCAAATCTGAGCAAGTCACTTAACCTTGTTTGCCTCAGTTTCCTCATCTGTAAAATGAGCTAGGGAAGGAAATGGCAAATCGCTACAGTATCCTTGCCAAGAAAACTTCCAATGGGGTCATGACAAGTCAGAAATAAAAGCATCTACCTCTCAAGGTTTTGTGAGGATCAAATAAAATAATATTTATGGCTGACACACAATAGGCACTTTATAAATGCTAGCTATTGTTATTATTATTATCTTAATTAGTTTAAAATTACCCTAACATTCTTAAGGTTATGATTGGCTTTGAAGTCCACAACCAAATGCTGCATTTAAATACAAGAACCACTCAAACTAAACCCTCCAGCTCACTAAAGATTAGGTATAGGATAGAGAATGGAATGTAAATTCTTTAGTGGGAGGGACGATTTTGTTTGTATCTTTTTATCTTCAGATCCTAGTGTAGTGCCTGGAACATTTTTTTTACCAGACCTATGACCATCAATGCAGCTTTGCGATTGCTTTTCAGTTGATTATCTAATAGAGTTGCCTGAGGGAACTGGGAGATTAAGAGAAAATCCACACTAGATTGTGACAGAGACTGGACTTGAACCCATATCTTCCTGACTGTGGGACCAACTTGTCCACTTTGCCCTATCACCTGACATAGAGTAGGTGCCTATTAAACTCTTGCTCCATTGATTTAAATCAAATTATTCATCTTGTGGAGAGTCAAGATACACAAGGAAAATATGAAGTGGGTGCTATTATTATCCCCATTTCACAGACAAAGAAACCAAGGCTTAGAGAACTTAAGTAAATTGCCTAGTTACACACAGCTAGTAAGTGTCTAAGGTGGGATTCGTCAGTCTTTCTAGTCCACTATTCTGCCTCTCACTATGAATCTGACTAACCTTGGAAACTATTTTTTAATAATTATGGCTCTTTGGATAATTATGATATTCTATCATTTTTAGAAAGACTTTTAGGATACAGTATGTTATGTACTTTGCTCTCAAAGATTTAGCTGATTTTAAATCATAGGGATAAAAAAATCCCTGCCACTTAGAAATAGAGAAATAAGATCATCTTTCAATTTATAGAAAGAATTGGATAGGATTAGTGTGATTACTGGAAAGGTCACATCTGAAACGCTAACTCTTGGGAATTCATAATCCATATTGTAGACGAAAAATGGTCAGTTGAAACCAAGCACTGTCATAAAATCATAGGATCATAGAGGATCATGGGTCCCTTAGAGATCATTTAGTTCCACTACCTCATTTTACAAAGTAGAAAAATGACATCCAGAGAAATAAAGTGACTTGTCCAAAATGACATAGCCAGAGCCATAATTACACCTGACTGTGATGAGGGCAAATTCCATTGGAGGTGGAATAAAAAACAATTTCTCTCACCATAACTGCAGTTGCATCAGTAAGGGGTGGCTCATCTTAAGAATCTTGGCTTTTTCCCTTATGGGGATTGCAGGCAACGGCCCCTAAGATGTGGGCATAATGATGACGAGACCGTGAGGGTGACAGCTGGGGACACTACTACCCCATGATTCCGTAGGATCATGGGATAATATATAGGATCAGACTTCCATTAAGATTTATCTTAAATTCTATTTTCTACAACAGGCTTTTCCTGATCTCACCTTGCTAGTGCCTTTCCCTCTCTGTGTGTTTGTTTGTGTTTGTTTATCTTAAATGCACATAGTTATTTGCATGTTGTTCCCTTCCATTAGAATGTGAGTTCCTTCCTACATGTACAAAAATATTTAGAGCAGCTCTTTTTGTGGTGGCAAAGAATTGGAAATTGAGGGGAATACCCATCAAGTAGGTAATGGCTAAACAAATTGTGGTATATGACTGTAATGGAATATTACTGTTCCATAAGAAATTATGAGCAGGCAGATTTCAGAAAACTCTGGAAAGATTTATGTGAACTGTTGCTGAGTGAAGTGAGCAGAACCAGGAGAACATTGTACACAGTAACAGCAACATTGTGCAATGACCAACTTTGATAGACTTAGCTTTTCCCAGCGATGCAATGATCTAAGACAATTCCAAAAGCCTCATCACGGAAAATGCCATTCACATCCAGAGAAAGAACCATGGGAGTCTGAATGCAGATTGAAGCATACTATTTTCTCTTTTTTTTGTTTTTTTCCTTTCTCATGGTTTTTCCCTTTGGTTCATGATTCTTCTTTCACAACACAACTAATGTGGAAGTATGTTTATTATAATTGTACATGTATAGCTAATATCAGATTGCATGCTGTCTTGGGGAGAGGGGAAGGGAGTGAGGGAGAAATAAATTTGGAACGCAAAATTTTATAAAAGGAAATGTTGAAAACTATCTTTACATGTAATTTGAAAAAATAAAATACTATTGGGTGGGGGGTGATGTGACAGTAGGAACTTTTTCTGTATCCCCAGTACTTAGCACAATGCCTATTACATAATAACTGCTTAAAAAATGTTTGTTGACTAAATGACTGTTTTCCTAAGCTAGTTACATC
>NC_050574.1:139173804-139363804 GCF_011100635.1 Trichosurus vulpecula | reverse complement strand
AGAATCTGTCTTGCCACTTACTACTCCTTCAAAATTCTGTCAGTTTGCAACTAACTCACCTGCTTCTTTACCTCATAGAATGTTTTTCTTTAGTTGAACCGACCTATCTTTGATAACTAAATTCCCACCCACCCTGCTTGTACCATTTCCCAGCTTTGACATCAGTGCAGCATTTCTTCACACAAACACATTACCCTTGTTTGGAAATGCAAAGAAAAAAGAAAATGTTTTGTTTACAAGTTTCTATTCATTTTTCAGATCAATAACTCGATCTTATTACCGCAACTCAGTTGGTGGATTTCTGGTATTTGACATCACAAACCGGAGATCTTTTGAACACGTGCGAGATTGGTTAGAAGAAGCCAAAATGTACGTGCAGCCATTTCGGATTGTATTTCTATTGGTGGGACATAAATGTGATCTTGTGTCACAGCGTCAAGTTTCAAGGGAAGAAGCTGAAAAAATGTCAGCAGCCTGTGGTATGAAGTATATTGAAACCTCAGCAAAAGATGCTACAAATGTTGAAGAATCCTTCACAATCTTGACAAGAGACATATATGAACTTATTAAAAAAGGAGAAATTTGCATTCAGGATGGTTGGGAAGGGGTTAAAAGTGGCTTTGTTCCAAATATTGTGCATTCTTCAGAAGAAGCAGTAAAACCTATGAAACAGTGTCTTTGCTGAATTCACAAACAGCTCCAAAATGGGTATGAGCAGATCAGGTATTTGTTTTAGGACAAATACCAACATTAAGAGCAAAGTGATAGTTATGGAAGCATAAAAATCATTGATTTGCCTGGGTCACTAATTGTTTTTGCATCCTTTTGTAAGATACTTAATTTAAAATGCTAAGGCAGTAATATAGTAATAGTTAAAGCAGAAAATATATTATTTTGAAGACATTAATATTTGTAAACAAAAGTGCAATATTTACTTAGTAAGTTAACATATCAAAGATTTTGACTAGGACTAAAACAGAAGTCCATTTTCAAGGGACCAGATTTTTCATGCATTCCTATGTTTTAACAAGTATTGAATGTGAAGAAATTATATATTATATTAATATTATTTTCCTTTGTTGGTTCACTGCTTCTAAAATATAGTTTTTATGTTTTATAGAGATAGCTGAGATTACAATCAGAATATTAAATTCCCAATAACTTTAAAGAAAGGAAACTAAAGAATTATTCATAAGCAAACATTTTGATATGATGATGATAATAATAATGTTTTAAAGTTCCCCACACTCATGAAATCATAGCTCTACCTGGAAATTTCAAAGAGATGAAATTCAGTTGATCCAGATCCAGTTTGTTGTCTGATTTGTCGGTGTAAGCAAACCTGAGTAGCAGTGTGGTGGAATGTCTAAAGAGCAAGGCTGGGAGTAAGGAGAACTTGGAGTCAAGTCTTGCCTCTAACATATATTGGCTGTGTGATTCTGAGCAAGTCATTTAATTTCTTAATGTAGTCAGTAACTATTCTAAGACTAAAGGCTGCAGGGAAAGCACCAATCTGCATTGAGAGAGGAAGTTCTTTACTAGGAACTATGTGGACTGGTGAAGTACAATTTAAAACAAAAAGAAATGAAATATAAAATATTTTGGTCATAAGTTTTAGTTGAGTGAACTTTAAAGCTTAAAATATATTATTAGGTCTAAGAAGACTTCATTTCTTCAACAAGGATGTAGAAAGGGGTATTCCAATAAAATAGTCTATCAGTGTTGCAAATTAATTTGTAGAAAAGGAAGCTCTTTGAAACATTTGCCATTCAAACCTATCAATATCACTAGTGAAAGAGGAATTTTGATGTGCATATGTGTGTATATGTGTGTTATGTGTGTTTGTACACACACACACACACACACACACACACACACACAAAACAGTTACTTAGTTTCCTTGTAGCTCATTTCCAAGAAGTGCATTTTAATCATAATTAGAAATTTTTTACTTTACTGCATTTTTACAACCATTTCTATAGTTAACTACTAAAAAGCAGTGACAAGTAAAAATTATTTCTTCTAGCAATCCTAATTGCATTATTGTTAAATCGCAAGTTATTTTGTGTATTAAGTACTTATGTACATATCATCAAAAAAAGTTGAGAATCATGTTTTCTCCTGGTTTTTTTTCCAGTCCCTTCTTCCTCTGCCTTCCCTTTCCTTTATAAAGTCCTAATTGGAAACCCTTATTGGGTTTCATATAATTAGGGAATTCCTTTGCACTGAGGTTTCCCCTCTGACTCAGCCTTTCTGTACTGAAAAACTGCTTCTTAGTAGTAGAAGTGATTGGCAGAAAATCCCAAGAGAACTTCAGGTTAATTAGAAGCCCTGGCTGGCACATGGTATTTAAATTATTGAACCACTTGACTAAATTATTGCAAATCTTCATCTTTAAAAGTTTTCTTAAGACCACAACAGAGTTTTTCCTGACAAGAAATTTTTCTAAACAGCTCCTCTGGGGACTTTCCCAACTAGTTTTCATCTTGTCAGTGCATCAGTTAAGAGGGACTGGCACCCATTGACAAACTCTCTATTATGCTGAATTATCAAGCAAAAGATAGCTTTTATTCTAGGCCAAATTATCTGGATAATTGCCTCAATTATCTATTCCTCTTTGCTAGTACAGATATAGTATATAAATGTATTAATACTAATTCATTTTTCTTTAGAGGTTGAAAGTGTTTTTTTTCTGTCTTCAAGATCTGTATGTATCTGTACATTGTACATTTTCTAGGCCTATTTAAGTACTCTTTTTATAAGGGCTCATAGAGAGAAAGGAGCATGAATTAAAATATAACAAAAATTTTTGAAAATCTCTATATCTACATTCCATTGATATCCATAAATCAATTTTGGTTGAAGATATGCCTTGACCACTTATGAAAAACTGAACACTTAAGAAAAATACAAGACCAGAAAAATGGGAAGTAAATATAATTCAGTCTATTTTGAATATTATGTGATTTTAATTGTTTATTCAAGTAATTTACTTGGTACAAGTTCATATATTGAATCTCTATCAACATTTTAAATTAATGATGTCATCTCAGTGTACACTGCAGAGGTCTAAGTTTCCTTAGATAAGCTGCCAAAATACCAAAGTGCTTTTGATATATAGTAGTAGAACACATATATAATGCTGACTTAGAACTGGATTAATGACTATGATGTAGGATTACATTTAGAAGAGAAACACAAGCTCCAATCTTTGAGATCATCTAATCCAACAGATAAGGAAACCGAGGACTTGACAGCTCAAGCGCCTTGTCCAGGCTCACACATAGTTGTTAGTTAGTAGCAGAGCCTGGATAAAATCCAGGGGTTGAAAGTCCCCTTTTGATTCTACCATGCTGCTTCTTGTGGGATGGGACTTGGCACATGATATATCTGCAACTGTGCAATGACAAGCAGGTTGGAATAGGGTTAAATTATACATTGATATAATAGGAGAACACTTATAGTCAAACAGTAATATACAATATAATCTAAAGAAAAAAATTGAGAATTCCAGTTCTAATTCACTTCAATATGAAATAAGCCTAATAAACTTAGTTGTGTGGAAAATACTCTTTTCTTAAATAGCATTAGTACGAATGTGGTCAGTAGGGTCATGCCAGAGAAACTTTCTGGTTCAGACAAATTTTGCCCAGTGGTTTCTTGGAAGTCAGCCATTTCATTTTTAAAAAAAAATTTAAATGATGATGTCCTGATTACTAAATGTCATATATCAACAAGGAAGGAAGGAAGGAAAGAAGAAAGGAAAGAAAGAAGGAAAGAAAAGACTGATATTCTGGTATTACCTATTTGGTAATAATATACTCCCTAAGAAATAACTGTTTATATGGCGGTGCATTAACTCAGACCGCTGTGGTAGCATTTAATGATGTAACAATTCATTAAATGGTATATTTGAGCCAAAATGATGATATATTGCTATAAAGATTTGTAAATATGGCCCTTAAAAATCTATATGCATACTTAGTAGCAAGGAGGGTTTCTTAAACTTCTCAAAAAATCTTAACACTTCAAAACTTCTTATAGACATTGTATGGTTTCAAAAAATCCTTTACCTCAAGTGTGCCCTGAGTGGACTTCATTTTGGGAGGTGGGAAGTGAGTGCTGATGAAAATAATCTTTTCTATTCGGGTTAAAATAGCATTTTCCTAAAACAAAGACTTCATCTAATAGACCTTTTAATAATTGTAAAATCAAAGGTTTGAATTCACAAGACTAGCAGTTTGACAAGAGGTTTGTTGTTTTTTGTTTTTTATTCCAGCTTTCATATTGCTTTTGGAACACATTCAACTACAGACTCTCCATTTACTTCAAACTGTGCACTATACTGAGCTGATACTCTGAGTGTATGAAGTAAGATGTTACAGGCCTGTAACAGTCATACACCAGTACCTATCTTGGCTTTTTATTAACAAAGAACTGTGCCTTCAGTTATACAGAGAGCAAATGCAAGCTTGAGGCATATGCAAGCCACTTTAACCACTGTAGAGTTAGGCCCGACTATTTAAAAAAATAATGGAATGCAATACCAACTATAAGCTTATTGGTGTGAAACTTCACATATGCAAGCTGTCTCCTGTCCTTCAAAAACCTCCTCAAAATTTAGTTCATTCCAGAAACCTTCGCTTGTTAAGTGGAAGTGAGCTGCAGCTCTCCACTGGACCCTAAAATAACTAGCAAACCACACCTCTGAGCCCAAAAGAAAATGCCAAGAGAATAAACTGCATCATGACTTGATATTTTCATTTCACAATCTTAATAATTGCTACAGATCAACACAATAGATTCAGCTGTGACAATCAATACTGATAATGAACCGGACAGAAAAGAATAAATTACCCACAGAATAATTAAAAATATTAGCATTCTTGTTTGTTTCATCTCTATTAGATTATAAGGAGAATTCACATCTTCTCTTGAATAGTGCCTAGGAGAGTGTCTTACATGTATACACACTGAGTTAGTGTTTGATCATAATGACTTTGAACCAACACTATTAAATTCAGTTTCCACAGATTCAGTTTTCATTGCAAATATCCTGTTATAAAAGATGTTTTGCTATAACTAAATTTTAGCATTTTTGGAAGATGATAGTTGACTAAAGAAAATTCCTAAGAGAACATATGGTATTAAACCTCTTTGAAATGTGTTGTAAATGTTATTTGTAAAAAAAAAGTTAATAAAAAGAATGTGAAGAAATCTTGTTGTCACAAGACTTTTATGTTATCTATGATAGCGTTTGTAGATGGCAGATTTTTTAATGGAAGCATTCATGTTAATTGCAGCTCAATTTTCACAGAAATTTTTCAAAATAACTGAAAATATAATGTAATATAATTCAGGAAATACTTATTAAACGTTATCCACATGCAAACTACTGTACCAGGTACTAGGAGTACAAAGATGTAAAATACCACAGGCCTTCCAGGAGCTTACAAACTAATAGGGTAGATTAAAAACATAAATAAGTATGATAAAAGGTAAAATACAATGAAGACAAATGAAAGATCCAGATAAATCACTTTTTTAAATTGAGAAGGGACAGATCATGTTCATCTGGTTGGGGGAATGGGCAC
Source organism: Trichosurus vulpecula (assembly GCF_011100635.1). Classification (NCBI taxonomy): domain Eukaryota; kingdom Metazoa; phylum Chordata; class Mammalia; order Diprotodontia; family Phalangeridae; genus Trichosurus; species Trichosurus vulpecula. Next base: position 139,358,210 of record NC_050574.1, on the reverse strand, counting down.
AGGGAGAAAGGTAGAATCAGAAAAGGTTTCGAGCAGTTAGTCAACAAACACTATGTGGCCAGGCACTGTATACCATCACAAAAATACCATTACCCTCCAGGAGTTCCTATTCTAATAGGAAAGAGAACATTCAAACAGTTATATACTTAGAAGAAATATGCAGGGTAAATGGAAGATAATCTCAGAGGAAAGGCATTGTAAGGAGGGAGAGGGAAGAAGGAAGAAGGGAAAGCCCTCTTCTAGAAAATGGTATTTGAGCTGAGTCTTGACTGAAGAGGCAAAAGAAACCAGGAGGTGGCAAGGAGGAGGGGGAGCATTCCAGAGAGAGGGGATAGCCAGTCAAAAGGCATTCTGGGATTTGGGGGTGTCATGTTCGAAGAAAGCAAAAAGGCCATTGTCACTGGATTGTAATGCACATGGAAGTAAAGTGTAAAAAGGCTAGAAAGGTGATTAGTTGATTAGTGATTAGGTTGTAAAGAGCTTTAAAGCAGAACAGGTAATAGGAAACCACTGGAATTCATTGAGTAGGGGATGACAAGGTGAGACCCAGTCTTTAGGAAGATTACTGGTGGCTGAGTGGAGAATGGACTGGAATGGGAAAGCCTTGATGCTGGGAGAGAGTGCAGCCATGAAGTAATAAGGGTTCGCATTAGGGTGGAAGCCGTGTGAGTGAAGCCAAAGGGATGTATACAAAGAGATGAGAAGAAATGATAAGACCTGGCAACAGATTGGGTATGTGGAATGAGTGAAAGTGAGGAGTTGAGGATAACACCAATATTATGAACCTGGGAGACCAGAAGGGTGTTGGTACCTTCAACAGTAATAGGGAAGTTCTGAAGAGGGGAGGATTTGGGCAGAAAGATAAAGAGTTCTGTTTTGGAAATGTTGATTTTGAGATGCCTATGGAAGAAGGATTGTGCAGCTCAGGAGAGATTAGGGCTGGATAAACTGATATGAGAATCTTCTGCATGGAGATAATTGAACCCATGAAAGCAGACAAAATCACCAAGTTAGACAGTATTGAGAGAGAAGAGCACCCAGCATTTTTTCATCATAAGTCCTTTGGGATTGTCTTGGATCATTGTGTTGCTGAGAATAGGTAAGTCATTCACAGCTGTTCATTGTACAATATTGCTGTTACTGTGTACAATGTTCTCTTGGTTCTGTCATTTCACTTTGTATCAATTCATGTAAATCCCAGTTTTTCAAAAATAATCCTGTTCATCATTTCTTATAGCACAATAAAATTTTATTACAATCATATATCACGATTTGTTCAGCCATTCCCCAGTTGATGGACATCTCTTCAATTTCCAACTGAAAGAAGGCTATTTCAGTTGTTCTTGTGATGAGGCATTGAACCAGGGTTGATGACAATGTAAGCTTTAGTAGAGGAAGAGATAGATGTAAGAGCTATTATGGAGATAGAAATGACAGGATTTAGCAATTGACTGGATGTGGAAGATGAGAGATAAGAGATAACTCAGGTTTTGAGCTTAGGTAACCAGAAGGGTAGTGGTGATTACAATGGAAATAGGGACTATGGGACAAGGAACAGGTTTTATGGGATGGTGAGGTTTTTAGGGGGAGGACATGTTGGTTTTGGAGACATCTGGGTATATTTACTGTCTAGTTGACAGTTGAAAATATGGGAAAGATTGGGATAGACTCACATGTGAAAGTCATTTGCACAGGCATGGTCATTGAAGCCACAGGACTGGAAGAAATCTCAAAGAGGATAAAATGTGGAGAGAGAAGCAAAGACCTCTATATTTAGAGGCTAGCAGAGGCTAAATTGAGAAAATATGTATGTATGTGTATATGTGTGTGTGTACATATATACATACATACATATATACATACACACACACATCTATATATAGGAATAGAAGCAGGAAGAAGGAATGTCATAGAAACCAAGAGAAAAGAAAGAATTACCAAGAAGTATGGAACAGGAGCAATAGTAACAATTGCTGCAGAAAGGTCAAGGAAGACAAAGAATGAGAGGGGGGGAAAGTCTTTTATTTTGGTATGTAAGGGGTCATTAGTGACCTTGGTAAGAGCAATTTGGCAGAGATGGGAGAAAGTTGAACATGTTTGTAGTCAGGGATGAGAGATAAGGAAAGATTGAAGATGAAAGAGACTGAGGGAGCAAGATCCTAAAAAAATTAGGAGAGGTTGGATTTGGCAAGAGGAAAGACCACTTCATCCTCTGAGGCTAAAGAGGAGAAAAGAATGGGTTAAAAAAAAACCAGGTTTTGGAGTGTGGGTGAGGAGACATGAGGGAATTCACAACCAAAGAAAATCAGAGTATTGTGACTTCAGAGTTATCTCATAACTTGATTGTGGAACTCTGCTTTAAATAGTTTATTTTTGTCCCAGGTCAGCTCATCATATAACTGCTTGGATGTAATACTGTCATATGTTTCATGTGTGTGTGTGTGTGTGTGTGTGTGTGTGAGAGTGTGTATTCCTATATCTCCAGTTCAGCCAATGTTGCCCAGGAGCCCAGTTTTACTAGTAAAATACTGAAGTCTAATTGTTGACAATACCGTCTTGATATTTACTAGTAAACATCATTAACCAAAAGAAGGGAAGAAATGTTTTAGAGTTGCCAGAATCCAAAATTTAAATGATGTCACTATCTGTTATCTATCTATCTATTATCCATCAATAAACAAAAGAAGTGTCTTCAACATAGAGTAGAGGTGGGCCAGTAGTGGGTGTGAAAAAGGAGAGATGAAAATAATGATGTGTTCCCACAAAGCAATGAGCAATCATTCCATGTGTGTGGTCTGATAACAACTGCTCTTCGGTGTTGGTCTTTTCAATCACAGCTACATACATACATAATCACATTTTGGATGAGCTCTCCTAGTCAGAAATAATCTTTCCTTCCTGTGAACTCCTATTTAGTTCCTCTCTTTGTATTATGTTTCTTTGTTTATATGTATCATCTTTCTCTAAGATTTTAAGTTCCTCAAAGACACAGCTTTTTCTTATTTATCTTTGTTTCTTCCACAAAGCCTATGTTAGGGATTCATTCATTGATTTGGGTGGTTTAATTAAATCCAGATTTCACTCATTTCAGACTTGAATTTTTTTCTTTGTCCTGCAAGGCAGTCATTCTTTTGTTTCATACATTTTACTTACATGTTTTGTCTGTGTTGTGAAGAAACTGGTATCTACAATATCTATATCAATCAGTATGGTATGTGTAATGACTATGTTAATCACCTAGATTTGCTGGAGCTTCCCTACTTTCCAGGGGACCCTAACTTGGAAGCTAAGGCTGAAGCTGAAGTAAACAATCAGGCCCGTTCACTTGTTTGACATACTAATAATCCCCTGCCTTGTAACTGCCAACTGACCCGAATTAGGTGCTCCTCTGTTGTACAAGAGTGAAAAGTCCCAGCCATGCTAACCCTGGTTCCGCACTTCACTGAAAAACCACAAGACTCAACAACTTAACGACTCTGGTAACTGTTTACCCAAGAACACCTGTGATTTCTCTCTTTGTGGTTTTCATGCTTAAATATCCTACCTCTGCTATAAGCAGGAGAGCCCTCCTTCTTAGGAAGGGAAACTCCACTTGCAAGCTTTTTCCTCATAAGGAAATAAACTCCTGCTGTTGATCTTTAACCAATGGGTCCTGACTGCTCTGTTCAGCTCTGGCCTCCAAAGATCGAGTATGGTTCGGTTTGGTATGTATATATGTGCATATGTAAATACCGGAATAGCTAAGGGTGACAATTACAAGTTAAAATCTCACAAAATCTGGTCATTAATATTCTATTGTACTTGTAGGGGCACAGCTTCCACTGAGAATATTTGAATATACAGAGGATCTATGATTCTGTCACTGTCAGGAACTTCTACTCTGGGAATTTTTTTCTACCAAAACATATCTCAAGAAGTTTATGACTTAGATAAATCTTAGGAAGCTTCCCGAGGGACCTAGAAGTTCAGCATCTTGCTTAGAATCACATAACTAATAAGTATTAGAAATGGGATTTGTGCCATACCAATTAAACTACCAAAAATTATTTTCTAGAGCTAGAAAAAATAATATCAAAATTCATCTGGAAGAACAAAAGGTCCAGAATATCAAGGGAATTAATGAAAAGAAATGCTAGGAAAGGTGGTCTAGCCATTCCAGATCTTAAGTTGTATTATAAAGCAGCTATCATCAAAACCATTTGGTACTGGCTAAGAAATAGAAGAGAAGATCAGTGGAACAGGTTAGGTACACAAGACATAGTAGTTAATGATTATAGCAATCTACTATTTGATGAACTCAAAAACCCTAGCTTCAGGGATAAGAACTCACTATTTGACAAAAACTGCTGGGAAAACTGGAAAACAGTATGGCAGAAACTGGGCATAGACCAACGTCTGACACCATATATAAGAATAAAGTCCAAATGGGTACACGATCTAGGTATAAAGGCTGATACCATAAAAAATTAGGGGAGCATGGGATAGTTTATCTGTCATATTTGTGGGGAATGGAGAAATTTATGACCAAACAAGAGATAGAGAACATTATGAAATGAAAAGTGGATAATTTTGATTACGTTAAGTTGAAAAGTTTTTGCACAAAGCCAATGCAACCAAGATTAGGAGGAATGCAAAAAACTGGGAATTTTTACAACTAATGTCTCTGATAAAGGCCTCATTTCTAAAATATGTATAGAGAACTGAGTCAAATTTACAAGAATAGAAGTCATTCCCCAATTGATAAATGGTCAAATGATATGAACAGGCACTTTTCAGAGGAAGAAATTAAAGCTATCTATAGTCATATGAAAAAATGCTCTAAATCACTATTGATTAGAGAAATGCAAATCAAAATGACTTTGAGGTACCACATCACACCTACCAGACTGGCTAACATGACAAAACAGGAAAGTGATAAATGCTGGTGAAGATGTGGGAAAGTTGGAATACTAATTCATTGTTGGTGGAGCTGTGAGCAGATCCAACCATTCTGGAGAGCAATTTGGAACTATGCCCAAAGGGCTATAAAAATGTGCATACCCTTTGACCCAGCAATAGCACTTCTAGGGTTGTATCCCAAAGAGATCATAAAATTGGGAAAAGGTCCCACATGTACAAAAATATTTATAGCAGCTCTTTGTGTGGTGGCCAAGAACTGGAAATCGAGGGGATGCCCATGAATTGGGAAATGGCTGAACAAGTTGTGGTATATGAATGTAGTGGAATACTATTGTGCTATAAGAAATGATGAGCAGGTAGACTTCGGGAAAACCTGGAAAGACTTATATGAACCAATACTGAGTGAAATGAGCAGAACCAGGAGAACATTGTACACAGTAACAGCAACAGTGTACGATGACTGATTTTGATAGACTTAGCCCTTTTCAGCAATTCAAGGACCTAAAACTTTTCGAAAGGACTCATAATGGAAATGCCATCCACATCCAGAGAAAGAACTATGGAGTCAGAATGCTGAGTGAAGCAGACTGTTTTCTCCTTTGTTTTGTTTTGTTTCCTTTCTCATGGTTTCTCCCATTTGTTATAATTCTTCTATGCAACATGACTAATGTGAAAATGTATTTAATAGGAATGTATTTGTAGAGCACATATGGGATTGTATGCCATCTTGGGGAGGGAGGGGGAGAAAATTAAAAACTTAAGGAAATGAATGTTGAAAACTGAAAATAAATTAATTAGATATTAAAAAAAGAAATGGGATTTGAATCCGTCTTTTTTTCTTTTCCTTTAAAATTTTTTCCACTTAATGATACAGTATTTTATTTTTTCTAATTACATGTAAAGATAGTTTTCAACATTCATTTTAACAAGATTTTGAGTTCCAAATTTTTCTCCCTCCCCACTCCCCAAGACAGCAAACAGTCTGATATAGGCTACACATGTACAATTATGTTAAATATAATTCCACATTAGTCATGTTGTGAAAGAAGAATCAGAAGAAAAGGGAAAAACCACAAGAAAAAACAAAAAGCAAAAAAAGTGAAAATAGTATGCTTTGATCTGCGTTCAGGCTCCATAGTTCTTTCTCTGGAAGCGGATAGCGTTTTCCATCGTGAATCTTTTGAAATTGTCTTAGATCATTACGTTGCTGAGAAGAACTAAGTCTATCAAAGCTGATCATAACACAATGTTGTGGTTATTGTATACAGTGTTCTGGTTCTGCTCACTTCACTCAGCATTAGTTCATGTAAGCCTTTCCAGGTTTTTCTGAAATCTGCCTGCTCATCATTTCTTATGGCACAATAGTATTCCATTACATTCATAAACTACACTTGTTCAGCCATTATCCAATTGATGGGCATCCCTTCCATGTCCAATTCTTTGCCACCACAAAAGGAGCTGCTATAAATATTTCGGTACATGTGGGTTGTTTTCCCTTTTTTATGATCTCTTCGGGATACAGACCTAGTAGTAAACCCAAGTCTTTTTGGCACCAATCCCAGCACTCTATCTTTTCCGCCACCTGCCTCAGAGAGATAAAAATTATCAGAAAGTCAGATATAATTTATACCATGTCAGCTGTATTATAAGTTTCTAAGGTCATTTTCTTTGACAGCCATAACTAATGAATTAAGCTGGTTTCAAAACTTCATGGAAAAATTAAGTTTTCTAGTGAAATTTAGAAAAGGCATAGGTCAGGGGTGGGGAATCTATGGCCTCCAGGCCACATGTGACACTCTAGGTCCTCAAGTGCAGCCCATTGACTGAATCCAAACTTCACAGAATAGGGGCGGAGCCAAGATGGCAGCTGGAAAGCAGGGACTAGCGTGACCTCCCTGCCGAGTCCCTCCAAAAACCTATAAAAAATGGCTTTGAACCAATTCTAGAACAGCAGAACCCACAAAACAGCAGAGGGAAGCAGGGCTCCAGCCCAGGACAGCCTAGATGGTCTCTGGGTGAGGTTTATCCCACACGGAGCTAGGAGCAGAGGGGAGCCGTGGGGAGCCAAGCCCAGCCGAGCCCAGTGTGAGCTGCGTGAACCAACCAGACCAGAAGCTGGGCAGAAAGTGCCCTAGCGCCCTGAATCAGTGAGCTGTGGCAGTTACCAGACTTCTCAACCCACAAACACCAAAGACTTCGGAGAAGGTTAGTGGGAAAAGCTGCGGGAGTGGAAGGAGTTCGAGGTTGGCTACTAGCCCTGGGGGCAGCGGAGGCGGGGCAGCTACAGCTGTTGTTGCTTCCAGCCCCAGGCCCACCTGGTGGGAGGAATTAACTGGCGGATCAGAGCAGGAGTACACAGCCTGCTGAAGATCTAAGCCCAGTCTGGGTTGGGGGTTCTTGGGGAAGGAGCAGTGCTGGTGTGGCAGAGCTGGCACATTCCCCCCAAACGTGGAACATAGAACTCTTTAGTCTACAAGCAGTCATATCCTGCTGAAAAACTCAGGGGTCAAGTTAGTTGGTTGGGAATATGGCTAGGCCGAGAAAACACACCCAGATTCAGTCTCAGACTTTGGATTCTTTCTTTGGTGACAAAGAAGACCAAAACATACAGCCTGAAGAAGTCAACAAAGTGCAAGAGCCTACACCAAAAGCCTCCAAGAAAAACATGAACTGGTCCCAGGCCATGGAAGAGCTCAAAAAGGATTTGGAAAAGCAAGTTAGAGAAGTAGAGGAAAAATTGGGAAGAGAATTGAGAAGGATGCAAGAAAACCATGAAAAACAAGTCAATGACTTGCTAAAGGAGACCCAAAGAAATACTGAAAAATACACTGAAGAAAACAACACCTTAAAAAATAGACTAACTCAAATGGCAAAAGAGCTCCAAAAAGCCAATGAGGAGAACAATACCTTGAAAGGCAGAATTAGCCAAATGGAAAAGGAGGTCCAAAAGACCACTGAAGAAAATACTACTTTAAAAATTAGATTAGAGCAAGTGGAAGCTAGTGACTTGATGAGAAATCAAGATGTTATAAAACAGAACCAAAGGAATGAAAAAATGGAAGACAATGTGAAATATCTCATTGGAAAAACCACTGACCTGGAAAATAGATCCAGGAGAGATCATTTAAAAATTATTGGACCACCTGAAAGCCATGATCAAAAAAAGAGCCTAGATATCATCTTTCAAGAAATTATCAAGGAGAACTGCCCTGATATTCTAGAGCCACAGGGCAAAATAGAAATTGAAAGAATCCATCGATTGCCTCCTCAAATAGATCCCAAAAAGAAAGTAATATGGAACTGTGCCCCAGAAGTTACCAAGCTGTGACCCATTGATGCCACGGATAATAATAAAAGCTACCATTATATAGCACTTTAAGGTCTGCAGACTGTTCTACATAAACTATCTCATTTGATCTTCACAACAACAATGGGAGGTAGATGCGATTATTTTCTTCATTTTATAAATAAGGAAACTGAGGCAGATAGAGGTTGTGACTTGTCCTGGATCATACAACGAGTGTCTGAGGTGGATTTTAACCCAGAACCTCTTGACTATAAGTGAAATATTCCCAGTGCTACGAACTATTAGTGGGTGTGAGTGAACATAGAAAATAATGAAACACTGAATAAAAGTTTATATTAAGTATATAATTTAGTCCATTGATAATTCTTCCTGAGATCTCATTTTTTAAAAAATTGCAAAGTGAAATTTTATATGATCAGTAATCAAAATACCTTATATTTGTTTATAATTGAAGCATTTTCAAGGGCCTTTTATAGCCATTATGTAATTTGTGAGTTACCTATGTTATTATTTAATTTATTTGGAAACAAACAAAAATGGGCATACCATAGAGACTGGAAACTTGAAAGTCCAGTAGAGCATATTAGGGTTTTTAGGAGAGAAATTCTTTAGGTTCACCTTAGTTAAGAATGCCAATGATTATGAAGACAACTGAACCAAAAAAAGTTACACACACACACATATGCATATGTATACATATACCTCCAGTCTATTTTCTGTTCATACATCTTTCAGATGTCAACAGATCTAGAGCAGGAATTATTTTTAGATAGATATAGATATGTAAGTATGTATACACATATATTCACATGTATGTCTATTATGACCAAAGATTTTCTTCAGAAACTCATATATGCATATATGGTATTATACTCAGTGACAAAAGTAATACAAATAACAGCAGATATTTGATTCCAAGAATAAATTTTAAAAAAAAGTTAAAAGGGAAAAACAAATCTCACTACCTCCGGACAGCTACCGAAAAAGTATTAGCATGGGATTCCACCACAAACTCTTGTTATTTGAAGTCAAGAAGGATATAACAGAAGTCAGAGTCATTAAAAAAGATCTACTAATAGTTTTCATTAAGTAAAGCATTTGTGAACTAAAAAAGGTTTGATTAAAATGGACAGAGTTGCAATTAGCGAAATGAGTTTTTCATTAGTGTTGCAACCAAGATGTGGTCTATGGAAAAATACCCACCTAAATTCAGACTATGATCAGCCTGAGGTTTTTAGCGCCACCCCCCAATAAAAGTAAAGAATCAAGCATGTATTAAGCACAGACTATGTGCCAGACACCATGCTAAATATTTTATAAATATCTCATTTTTCCTCACAACCACCCTGGGAGGTAGGTGCTATTATTATCCCCATGATACAGTTGAGGAAACTGAGGCAGACAGAGGTTAAGTGATTTCTCTAGGGTCACACAGCTGGTTAATGTCTGAGACTGGATTTGAACTCACATCTTGTAGGCCCAGCACTTGATCCACTGTACCACCTAACTGCCTCACATGAGCTAGGAGGCTAGTAAGTCTATCTTTCCCCTGAGCAGCTGCCACATCTGAGGTTTAGATTCATTTGTAATGGTTAAAAAAAAAAACCCAACACACAGCCCTCACATACGGCCTACTGATCATGTGGTCCACTACTGAAAAATCTTAGTTTATTTCAGACTTAACCCTTTTGACTGCTTACTTGATTCATTAATTTCCTTTCCTCTCCTTGTTTTTTCCTCACTCCATTTTTGTTTTTTTTCCTTCCCCCTGTCTTCCTTCCCTGTTTCCTCTCACGTTTTCTCCAGACTAAAATCCAGTTTTATAATGAGATTGGAAAGGTAGTTCACATCGCCAAGAAGTGCCTTTATATCTTTCTCCTAAAGCCACCATCAGCTTTTGTCTTTCTGTCCCAATAACCCCTGAATTCTTCCTCTTCCTCACTAGTAAGCAGAGGAGATGCTCTTTAGCCTCTGCTTTCCCATTTCAGTTTCTTAGCCTCTAAAAGTAGAATAGGAGGGGGCAAGGTGAACCATTGATGGCCTTCCCAGCTTTCTTGCTCACATAAGTAATTGCTCTGCAGGTGCTTTCCATCTCTTATGCACAGGGTGAATTCTATGTACCTTTGATATCCATCCATCTATAATTTACCCAAGGAGATGGGTGAATAAACTGACACTAATGCTTAATTTGTTTAATGACAAAATACATATAAAATTGCCACTCGGTTAATACATTTTTGCTTTTCTGTTACTTTTTATTTACCTGTTAAATTCCCTTTTCAATGGAAAACTATAATTCTTAACCCTAAATTTGGGCATTTGATGATTTTTCAGAAAAGACTTTTTATTACAAACTACCAAACTACAAATCTGTTATTAGTACCATTAAAAGATATTTCATTTTAAGACACTTACCAATTAAAAGATCTAAAACCTCTGGATCCCATCATGCTCAATTCAATAAATAAAATTCAATTATTACAAGCAGGAAATCAGAGTCTCTGTAGTAGGTCCAAACATAAGTTATATGAGTATACTAACAAGGATCTGTATTCTAATTAATGTGGGAACTCTCTGTCCAATCATGCGTATCACAGCTCACTATGCCTTCTCATCCTGTGCAACTTCTATTCCATGCCCTTCTGGACATGGGCCCTTCTTCCTTGACAAAAGGCCCACACAAAATGCAATGTTCTTCCTTGAGATCAGAAGTTCCTAACCTTCTTTTGTATCATGAACCCCTTTGGTAATGAGGTGAAACCTCCAGATGCCTGCTCAGAATAATGTTTTTAAATGCTACCCCCAAATATATAGGCTCACAAAGGAAACTAATTATATACAAATACAGTTATCAAAATATATATTTTTAAAAGAGCTCACAGGCTCCATGTTAAGAACCCACTGCACTAAATCTCTTGATATCAGTAGGATGTATGACCAGAAAATAGGCTAGTCATGCAGTAAGAGCATGGGACAACTGATGGACCCGTCACTGCTCAATTGTCATTGATGAAATACAGTTGCCTCGAATAATAAAATAAAATGAAGTAAAAATACAATATATGTAATAGCCTTATCATAGTAACTGCTGGTTTTGTATAGCTGGTTTAATCATACCCTAGCCTGATAGATAGTACGCACACAATAAAAGTTTGTTGAATGAATAAATATGCTTAATGTTTATGATAATATTTAAGTTCTCTTATAAAAGTTGAAAGTCAAACTAAATTTCTATTATTCTACTGATAAAATCTAGAGCATCTTAATATACTACTGCCTATTTTTCTAAATTTTCGAATTTGAAATAATTTTACAATAAAATGGCTTAATTAGATAATTTATTCACTTATTTGGCTGCATATGAGGCCTCCAAATAATAGCTCAAATCAAAAGTTCTATTGCAAATGTCCAACAGCTGCTACTTTTCATTTCTTCTACTTGGTGCCAATTAGATGAGGTTAAAACGATCTGCTAATAGTGTCAGAGAAATGAATAATTATTTGCATAATTATTCAAGAGAAAATAAATTAGTAATCACAAATGCAGTTGTTAGGATAGAGGGAGTTCAAGGAGTAAAAATGTAAATATAAAAGGGCCAGGATGCAATTCTCTATCCAAATATAACTGGACCTGCTTAATTACAGTGTCCAGGGCAGAGAGAAAAACTTTAATTTCAAATTTAACCGGACAAGATATAGAGCTCAAACTAGTTAGACCAAAAACCCAAAACAGCTGGATTTAGGTGACAAAATCAATTCAGTGTTTTAATTGTGTCCCTCATTTCAATGTTGTTGCCCTATTTTTTAAAATAGTACAGTATTCAAGAAAATGAAGATAGAAAACTAAAAAACACTTTGAAATAGGAAAAAGATTCTAGATGTGTTTTCCTGTCTAACTCTAGCTGACATGTTGCCTGCAAGAGTTGTGGTTGTACAGGTAGTTTAGGTTATAACTTCTTTGTTTGGAAGGAATGTGTGGAAGAAGCTTTAAAAGAAGATAACAATTTTTTTTTAAATAGGCCCATAAATCTTTAAAAACACTCTACGTTCTGTCCAAACTGTTACTAATCCCATCATGCCCAATCCTGCATCCAAGCGTTCACAGAAGTAAAATGCATGGTCCTGTCGCAGGCTGGTCCCCTGTTAATTTAGGTTCAGTATTAGAATGAAATGAGAAACACTTATATGTCATTCAACAGTTATAACAAAGAGAGGCTCACTTAACTACAGCATTTTGCTTGAGTAGATGCTATTCCCCGAACCTTCAAATGAAAATGCATCTAGTTAGCAGAATAAGCCTTAGGACAGCTGTCAAGTCTGCAGACCCTCTTCTTTTCCATGTAGGTGAGCTTTTTTATGTCCTTAGGTGACCAGGAAGCCACATCAACATAGCCAGAAGTCACCAGAAAGCCAAGTCAAAGGAGCCAAGGCTTGAGCCCTAGCCAACATAGTCCTAGGGACAACTTCATAGTGACTCTAACCCATATAGGTCACTTCCATGACTAGAGTATTCCCTTGTTTCATCTCTGCCTATTGAAATATTTATCCTTGCTTGCAGAAATTTATGGCATTATAAACTAATTAGAGACTAAAATTGTAACTGAAATGTAATAGCTTTACTGTAAACTTCCAAATTATGATTTAAAGGTTTTTGTAAATGAGAAGATTCTGGGAAGATGGCAGAATAAGGCAGGAAATTACCTGGCTCTCCCAAATTCCCCCAAACAATTTAAAGTAATGCCTCAAAGTGAACTTTAGCACAGCAGAAGTAATTAAAAATTGGGGTAAAGTAGTCATCCAGCCAAAGGCAACTTAGAAGGACATTAATGCAAATACTGCTAAATCAACCAACAAGCCCTGGGGGTAGCTGTGTGGCAGCAGCCTCAGCTTCAAGAACTTTCACCCCATGAACAGTGTGGGAGTCTGCTGACTGATCAGAGGAATATTGCAAGGCCTTCTGCTGGCACTGGATACACGGCCCAGGTGAACTGACCAGACTTGGTCCCAGGCAGTTGCTAAGGGTAAGGAAGAGCAAGAACACTCTGATGAGTGTGGTGGCAAAGGTGCAGGGGCCCTGCTGGCTGTGGTCATGTGCAGGAGAGTGGGTATCTCTGGTTTTTATTCCAGGGCAGCCAGGGGAAGGACATCAGGGTGTAAAGCCATTTGCTGTAACAGCATTGCTAGTTGCCCTTGTCGAGGCTCAGAGGTAGAGAGGAGTACCTGAGGTTAGGCCTCCAGACAGAGTTCAGAAAATAAAAGCATAAAAAACCTATAGCTTGAGACATTATCCCAACATACCTCGGGACTAGAGCCCAACTCTAACACAAAGTTAACAGCCAGGAAATAATCTGCTTAAAAAAATGAGCAAGCAAAAGAGAAAGAACTCAACCATAGATAACTACTAAGGTGATAGAGACAATCTAGGTTCAAACTCAGAAGAAAATAGTGAAGTCAAAACAGCTACTTCTACTCCAAAGAAAAATGTAAAATGGTCACAAGTTCTTGGAAAAGTTTTAAAAGGTTTTTAAAAATCAAATAAGAGAGGTTGAGGAAAAATTAGGGGAAAAAAGAGTAATGCAAGAAAATCAAGAAAATTATGAAAAGAAAGTCAACCAATTAGAAAAAGAGATCTGAAAATTTATGGAAGAAAATAATGCTTTAAAAATTAGAATTGGGTAAGTATTATAGATGTGATGGTCAGTGAGCAAATTTCATCCCATCTCAAATATCAAATCAAATAATTTCATTTGGCAAACCTTTCCATTTCAGGACTTACTTGTTATAAACTTTTTATAATTGTTTTTTCCTATATTTTATGTCTCTGAATTTCCCCTGTGCTGCTATTGTAGTTAGTTCTCCTCATTAGTAAGGTTTTTCATTCACTCTACAACATTTCTGACATAGGAACTCAGGGTCCTTCAGTAATTGACACCAATGTAGACTCCCTGCCTCCCCCCTCCAGAAAAATAGGGAAAGAAGGACCCAGGAAGCGTTCTCAGGAAAGTTTACATGTGTTGGCCAAGGTAACTCAACATAGAGAATTGGGATTGAAATTCAGGTCCCCGACTTCAAACCCAAGGCTCTTTCTATCATATGCCTCATACATAGTCCCTTACCCTGATGAAACTTGTCTCAGTTCTTAGAGAGCTACCAAGTCTCCTTGAGCTTCTGAAAGAAGCCCAACACTTCTGTCATCTATGAGGTTGGGGGTAGCCCAAAGGGCAGCCTTGCTTCCATAGGTGAGACATGACAATGGCCACCTTAGCTCCATTCATACAAGCCTGGAAACAACTCACATTAATTTAGGAATCCAGGGAGATGGGAAAGAATTTTAGGCAGTCCATATCCCATCAGTGATCTGGGAAAGTGAAGCCAGCTGCTTCCTGAGTTTCAAATTTACTTCTGCCAACTTCAGACATGGCCAGTTTCTCAGAGCTGTGAGCCAGCTTCCTGATAACATTGCTCTGGAATCTCCGGAGGCCTTTTCTGGGGATCTTGCAGTACAGCAAGCAGCTCTGGGCCAGTTGGCCACCCCAAGTGTGTTTGGTCAGGGTTGGACAATGCCAGTGATTAGGTTCTCAGGGCGCTGGGGGCAAGAGATTGGGATCTGACTTGGGATCCCAGGGAGCATAAAGAAAAGGTTGGGTCAAGTTAGAAATCTGAGGTTCATTGGAGGAAAGAAACCCAAGGGGTCAGGATGCCAGTTGCAGTCAGGCAGTTTCATTATGGGTGCCTACAAGGCCCAGATGGGACCCAATAGGATCCCACTTCCTCTTCCTCCCATCCAGTTAGAGTATGAGTTCTTTTGAGTGCAGGGAATCCCAGCCTTGACACAGTGATTGGCACATGGCAAATGCTTAACAAATGCTTTTACATGAAAAAAAATTAGAATTGGGCAAGAGCAAGATAATGACTTTATGAGTCACTAAAAATAGTAAGACAAAATCAAAAGAATGAAAAAGTAGAAGAGAATATGAAACATCTCACTAGAAAAATAACTGACCTGGAAAAATATCAAGGACAGACAATATAAGAATTGTGGGACTACCTGAAAGTTATGATAAAAAAAGAGACTAGACACTATCCTTCAAGAAATCTTTAAGGAAAATTAACGCAAAGTTTTAGAATTGGAGGGTAAAATAGAAATGGAAAAAAAATCTACCTGATGGCCAAGAATCAGAAATTGAGGGGATGACCATCAATTGGGAAATGGCTGAACAAGTTGTGATATATGAATGTAATGGAATACTATTGTTCCATAAGAAATGGTGAGCAGGCAGACAACAGAAAAACCTGGAAAGACTTACATGAACTGGTACTGAGTGAAGTGAGCAGAACCAGGAGAACATTGTGCACAGTAACCACAACAGTGTGACCTGACTAACTTTGATAGACTTAGCTCTTCTCAGCAATGCAATGATATAAGACAATTCCAAAAGATTCATAATGGAAAATGCTATCCACATCCAGAAAAAGAACTATGGCGTCAATGCAGATCAAAGCATACTATTTGCTCTCTCCTTTTTCTTTGTTTCTTCTTTCTCATGGTTCCTCCCATTGGTTCTAATTCTTCTTTACAACATGACTAATGTGAAAATGTGTTTAATATGAATGTATATGTAGAGCCTATATCAGATTGCATGTTGCCTTGGGGAGGGGGGAGGGAAGGGAAGGGAGAAAATTTAAAACCCAAAATCTTGTGGAAGTGAATGGTGAAAACTAAAAATAAATAAATTTTTAAAAAAAGAAAGGAAAAAATCCACCTGAAAGAGATCACAAGATGGAAACTCACAGAAACATTATAGCTAAGTTTGAGTGCTCCCAGGTTAAAGAGAAAATACCATAAGCAACTAAAAACAAATAATTTAAATACTATAGCACTACAGTCAGGATAATGCAAGATTTAGCAGCTTCTACATTAAAAGACCAAAGGGCATGGAACAGGGTATTTCAAAGAACAAAGGAGCTGGATTTACAATCAAGAATAACTTAACCAGAAAAACTGGGTGTAATACCTATGGGGAAAAAGGA
Organism: Trichosurus vulpecula; assembly: GCF_011100635.1. Lineage (NCBI taxonomy): Eukaryota > Metazoa > Chordata > Mammalia > Diprotodontia > Phalangeridae > Trichosurus > Trichosurus vulpecula. The sequence continues at coordinate 139,341,974 of NC_050574.1, read as the reverse complement.
ATTTTTAATGAATTAAATGACTTTAAACTATCTGTGAGGAAAAGACCAGAACTGAGTAGAAAATCTGACCTACAAGAATCAGGAGAGACATAAGAAGGTAAACATGAGAGACCAATGATAAGGGATTCAACAGAGTCAGACTGTTTACTCTTATATGGGAAAATGTTATTTGTAATGCTTTAGAATGTTATCATTACTAGGGTAGTTTGAAAGAGCATATATAGATAGAAGGCTTAGGGTTGAGTTGAGCATGCTGGGTTGATCCTAAAAAATAAAATTGGGCATGGAAAGGTCAAATGGAGTAATTGTCTCATCCAAACAAGGTGTGAATGGAAGAACTGTTACAGTGGAGGGCAGGAGGAGGTGGAGGACTGGTAGTGCTAGAACCTTATTCTCATTAAAAGTGAGTTAAAGAAGGAATAACATATACATTTAGAAAGGCATTCTCAACTTAGAAAGTATTCTCAACTTACAGAGAATGGGAGGTCAAGGGGAGAGGATAAGAGAAGGACTCTTGGAAGGCTGTGCAAATTAAGAAATACGAGGGCAAGGGGATAAGGGAGAGACTCATAGAAGGGTGGATAGATTAAGGAATAGGAGGGCAAAGGGAGAGAATAAAGGAAGGATTCTTAGAAGTAGTGTTGATGAGGGAGATGGTCGTTAGAAGTAAATTAGCAGTCTGAGGAGTGATGGGGTAAAAGGAGAGAGAGAGAAGAATAAAGAAGTGAGGAAAAATAGGATAGAGGGAAATACACAACTAGTAATTATAACTGAATGTGAACAAGACGAACTTACCCATAAAATGGAAATGGAGAGCTGAATGGACTAAAAACCATAATTCAACAATATGCTGTTTACAAGAAACATTTAAAATGTTATACAGTAATAGCAGTATTGTTTGAAGAATAGCTGTGAAGGACTACATTATTCTGAGTATTATAAATACTCAAATCAACTACAAAGGACCTATGAAGGAAGATCCTATCTACCTCCAGAGAAAGAGCTAAAAAAATAGAAGTATGTGTAGATATATATTTGTGTCTAATGGTAGACATGCAAAAAAGTAGCAATTAATTGATATTGTGTAAGGAGAGATTCAATGGAATATTAAACTAGAATATGATTTTTTAAAAAAGATGAGATTGACTTAAGAAAAGTAATGAAGATAAAATGAAATATTGAATCTGAGTGTAATAAGAAAGGTGCAGTTTTGAAGTTTGTAGGGCTTCAATCAAAGGCCACTGGAAAAGAAACAATTTGCAAAAGAGAAGGTTTAAACAACTTGAGATCAGAGGAGAATGGGTGGAACCTTAAAAAAAGTATGATCCCTTTTTTATAGACAGTGTTGATAAAGGGTTTGAAAGTAAAGGGTTAGGTTAAAATGGTTGAAGGAGAAAGTGACAAATGTTGGAGGAAATATGGAAAAATTAGTACATTAAGTCACTGTTGGTAAAACTGAACCAGTCCAACCATTTTGGAGAGCAATCTGGAATTTTGCCCAAAGAGTTATTAAACTGCTTATACCCTTTGACTCCGTAATACCACTACTAAGTCTATTTCCAAAAATGATTAGGGAAAAAGAAAAAGAACCTATGTGTTCTAAAATATTTGTAGCAGCAAAGAACTGGAAATTTTAGGGATGTCCATTAATTGGAGAATGGCTGAACAAGCTGTGGTATATGATTGTGATAGAACACAAAATGATTAGCTCATTGATTTTAGAAAAACATGGATACACTTGCACAAAATAAAGAAGAGTGAATGAGCAGAACCAAGAGAACACCGTATACAGTAACAGCAATACTGTTTTGAGAACAACTTTGAGCAACTAAGTTATGTTGAGTATTATAAATAACCAAATTAACTACAAAGGATCTATGAAGGAGAATGCTATCTGCATAAAGAGAAAGAACTGAAAAATGGAAGTATATATAGAATGATTTTACTGCATGCACACACACACACACCATGCATATATTTCTGTTTAATGGTAACCATTCCTAAGGGGTGGAGAGGGAGGGAAGAAAAAATGTAAAAAACATTACATAACTTTACTATAGATTTAAAAGGACTAGCAAGTTGTGCATAATAGAACTGCAGTTTCATGTTCAATCAAGTTTTTTATTCTACTATGTTATGGAAATGCTTGTTTTATTTCATAAATTAAAAATAAAATTTTTAAAAAGAAAATAAAGGATTTGGAGTTGGAAAGAGGTTTGAGATTTTTTATTTCATTGAGCTAAGAAAGATATGAGAAACTTTTTGGAGAAGTGCCTGATAATTTCAGATAGACAGTATTCCATCAAATTATAACATTTACCAAATGGAAACTACAGAAATAAATTTATAGCCTGTGATTATTTGAGTATAGCATACTAAAATTCTGCCTTTGAAGGACCTTTAGAAGGGATGTCTGTGTAGCCTCATAGGCTCCAAAACAGAGGGATGGGAATATGAGACTGCTGCCATAAATCTTTTAAAGTGAGCTAACTAAAAGCAGTGAGTGCTATAATTCGAGGTGCTGGCAATTAATGTCCTTTAGGAAAATTGAGATTTTGATTAATGCCATTTGTGATTGCATGTCCAGATTTGATTGGCTGAAATTTATCTTGAAACTAAATTATAACATGGTCTCATTCAGAGTTGCATTCTTCTATTAGGATAATTGTGGTACATGAGAACTTAATGCTCTTGCCATTTGGCATTAAGGTGATATGTTTGGAAACTGTATGGATAAGGAAGACCTGAGTTCAAATCCAATCTCAAATGCTTATTAGCTCTGTGACCCTGAGTAAGTTACTTCACCTCTGTTTGCCTCAGTTTCCTCATCTATAAAATGCAGATAATAATAGCACTTATCTCCCTGGGTTGTTATGAGAGGATCAAATGACATAATAATTATAAAATGCTTAGTGCATATTAAGTAGTGTATAAATGTTAACTATTATTGATTGCTTCAATACTCATTTTTTGAATGCAGTGAGTATAGCATACCAAATTGATGGATGGATAAGATAATTTTTTGTATCAGAGAATTTGGAAACATATTCAACTAAATTGGTGTTATTTACATATAGCTGAAAAGTTCTGTTATGTTTTTTAAGATCCATAATATTGTTTATGTTATTTTTCTCAAATTTTTTAATTTTTCTTGAATTGTGATTTTTTGGGGGAATAATTGTATAAAAATACTGTAAGTTTAAAAAATGATATCCAGAGACTGATACAACTACATCATTAGAAGATTAACTTTTTTAAAAATCTGGATGAGATTAGATTATGAAGTGAAGTGTTAACACATGTAGCTGCAAAGTTTAAAACTATCAAGTTATTTAATTGGGTATATTTACCTTAAAATTGATAAAGTTTTGGGGGAACTTTCTATTTGGGAAGAGTCATAAAATATTATCAGTCTTGTTGACAGATGTTGTGAAGTTCTAGTTCTAATTGGCTTGCTGAGAAGCTAAGATCTCTTCCATCACAAACACTCACAGATGAAATAAGGGAGTTTATAAGTTTCTGTTAAAAAGAGTGATTTTTATCTGGTAGATTATATGCCCATTGCTTATGAAAATTGTGAAATTGTGCCTGGAATTGTATGTATTGAAGTTACATCTTTGAGCCAACTTGATATCAACAAACCTTAGGTTTAAAGATTTTACTTTTTCCTTAAGGGTTAATGGGCTATATGGATATTTGTTCATCTGGAGGCTTACAGCAAGCAGTCAGCATTTTTTAAAAAATTCTGAGCAAACTATCATATATTCATTGTATGTGTGAAACTCCAGAATATGATTATTTGTAATTCCTAGTGGTTGACTTCTGTCTTAGGATAGATTTAAACTAGAAAGGATGAATAAGATAAGGCTTTATATGTGCTTATTGTTAACTGTTATTGTAACAACATGAAGAAAAAATAATAATAATCTAGACTAATGCTGTGATTGCTCAACCTCACTATTTGAGGTGAAATGCCCTAGGACTGTAATTTGATACTGTTTTGAGTTTTGATTTCAGGTATGATTGTCTGAATTTTATCAAGTCAATAATCCACTATTCAAGGGAAATGCCATGTATTTCCCAAATGGAATATGGTCTGAGAATTGCCATAGGTGGATGCCTGTGCCTGGGAAAGTTGAATAGTTTCCTCTTGCCTTTCCTTTCTGAAACAGGAAAATTTCCTACCTGGCTAATACTGAGCCTGGATATGATATTTTGTGAATAATGTGGAACTTTGCTATATAATTGGCTGTTACGAAATAAAGGTTAAGCATGACTCTTACTTGGAATCAAACAGAGATAAGGGAGTTCCCCCTGTTATGCTTATGCCAGGTCAGTCTGTGCCTTCGAAGGGACAGACTTGATATTATTATAACCATGTTCCTCCTTTTTCTTTACACAGCAAATTTCTATAACCCAGGCAGGTGAGATGAACCTTGTTTTGCAATACTAAAACATCTCTGAGTTACTATAATAGGATCCAAGAATGAAAGAGCTTACTGTTTCTGATCCGAATCTGTGGTCATCTTCCTATCCTAAGCAACTAGGTAAATGAATTCTTAGGTTTGCCATCTATCCCTTTGTTAATGATTATGCATTTGTGTAGCATCAAGTCTGCACAATAGTATGATCCCTTTTCTAGATGCTTCAATGACATCAAATATATATGAACATACATATGTATATGTTCATCTCATCAAAGAGGGGATAAAAGGATAAAGACACAAAAGTTTTGAATTTTAATGGAGTAGTAAATGTCACTTTGAAAAAACGACAAGATTAAGACTGTTTTCTCTAAGAACTAGGATATGACTATATCTATCTATCATTGGTTTCCAAATGTTTCTAATGAAACATATAGGCTTTGAGAATGTTTTAGTAATACATTCTCAAAATTGGATTAAGGATTTTATACATAAAATTGTGTTAGTAACTGTGTAAAGAAAACTTTAAATTGTGGGTTTTTTCCTGTTTTAAAGTCTTTGTCTGATAATATTAATTTTTTTCTTTTTGTACTAGTTTTATTATTTCTTTGGTTTAGGAGCTTGTTGTTCTGTTGTATCCAACTTTCCATGACTCTATTTGGTGTTTTGTTGGCAAAGATAGTGGAATGATTTGCCATTTCCTTATCCAGCTCATTTTACAGATGAGGAGACTGAGGCAGAGGGTTAAGTGACTTGCCCAAGGTCACATAGCCAGTAAGTGTCTGAGGTTGGATTTGAACTCAGGTCTTCCTGATTCCAGCCCCTACACTTTATCCCCTGAGCAATCTAGCTGCCTACATGACAATATAAGAGACAGGAGGGCTCGTTTCACAAGTCAGGCCCTCATAAATCCTATTTAAGTGTCTTCTTTCAGCCTAGAGATGACATTGTCCATGTCAAGTACAGGATTCAGGTAAAGGTAGAAAGAGCAAGTTTTATGTAAAAATTTAAAGTCTCTGAACTTTCAGGTGACTTATAGGTTCCTAAATTGATATTCTTATAGATCTGATGTTAATAGGATTAGCTTTATTGGGTTTGAACTCAGTTTTACCATATAAATTAGTTCCTGGAAAACCATATTTAGGAGGTTGTGTTGAGTCTGTCTGAATTATGTTAAATCCTTATCGCTAGCAGCTTTTACCAGAATTAACTAGGGAAGCTCTGCAAAGAACTTGAAACCAGGGAAGCGGATCTACTTGGCAAAGCAGCCTCCAGAGAATGAGGTCTTTCCAGAATTTGCAAGGGAAGATGTTTCCAGGGATCAGACAGCTACAGCTAATACCAAAGATGAAATATGCTGATTAAATGGACATTGGGAGTGGGTTACCAGGAATAAGGAGGCTTTATATTATTTAATATTGATGATTATTGTGATAATATTGTGTTGATGTTTCCTGGTGTTTATGTTTGCTTGCAAGAGAGGTATGCCCAAATTCCTTTTATTCATTGTTCGGGATTTGGGGCCATCCCTCCTGCAACTTTTCCTTAATAAAAAATCTGTCTACTTTTAATATTAACCTCATCTGACCAAAACCTGACTTATGAAATAATAATGTTAACTTTTTGGCATTCTTCAGGAAGAAGCCAAAGGGAAGTCTGAACTTCCCAAAGTGATTTAATTATTCCCCTAGCAGTGAAAGGGAGAATTTCCCTGATACTAACTTTTCTTGGTTACTTTAATGATATGTAAATATCCCTTCTCAATCAGTCCATTGTGAACTCTATAAATGTAGTTTAATCTGTAACTTTAGTTTACCTACAGTCTGTTTAACCAGGAGATGTATGAGATTATGACACTGCTTAACTAAATTTGTCCAACTTTTATGACATTGAAGGAAGCGGGGGATTATGATGTTTTTGTGATACGCTTGGCTATATATGTTCTCTGATGTTGCTTTCAATGCCTGGGAAATCTGCTTGAATTGTGTGGTGCACTTGTTTCCTGATGTAAGTCTAAGTCTCCTGACTCATAGCCCGTAGAGCTTACTCAAACTGATTCCTATGACCATAAGATTTAGGTAGAAGTTTGCCATCAATCTGGTCCTACCCTTCCTTAAAGGAATTCTATTAAGCTTCAGACAAGATAGGTGGTGAGGAGGATGCCAGTGACTCAGGGTTTTTTTTTTTTTGATGAATTTACTTTGAGACCTTAATCTAACTCTCTGTTTATGAGAATGTTGGGCTTTCCCCAAAAGAGTGGACTTGTAGGAAAATATTTTATTATCAATTATTTATCAATAATGTTTGAACCTAGCTTTATGTAGCTAGAAATTGTCTAACCCAAAACTTACTGTAGAGGCCAACCAACCTCAGAGATACTTTAGGAAAGCTGGATAGTTTCCAGGAATGCTTAGATCCCACCCAAGTCTTGTTTTAGGTTCACCCAAAACTTGTGTTTGGCATTGCCTAAAATATATTGAATGTTTATACTTAACCTATATATATGTGTATATATATATATATATGTGTATATATATATATATATATGCAGTTCGTGTGCTGATGTCCTTGTTTGAACTCCATATAATGTAAACTTCACAGAAACTCAACAAGGAAGCCACCACCTTTCCTGGTTCTCTCCTCTGCCAAATGATACAATAAAATTCTTTCTAAAACTTTTTCAGGTTTCAGGATTTGTTCTTGACCAACAATGGCAGAGTATCAGGAAGCAGTTCAGCAAGCTCCCCTCTTCTCCCCAACCCAAACTCCTTCACACAGATCTAGAAAATTCACTAGACTGAATCCTGATGAAGAAATCCAAGAAAAAGTCACAAAAAGTGACTATTTCAGCCCAGGTTAGTATAAGGAGACAGAGAGGTCCAAGGACACCAGGAATGGGGGCTGGCCAAGAGTAGCCATGCAGAGTATAGTAATGATTAGGGAAAGGCTGTGCACAAGTGTAGCCAGAATGGACTTTGTTTTCTTTGAATGACTCAGCTCGCCTCGTTGAGCTTCCCTGGACGCTGGGGCTTGCTCTTCCGGGACAGGACCAGAGCTTCCTGTGTGATGAGTCGTGGCGCTGGCTGAGGGGAGGTGTGTTAACGTGGTCTACGCTGGGGGAGGGGCCAAGTCAAGAACCAATCGGCCCTGGTCGTTCAGGTGGCGCTTGATGATGTCAAAAACTCTATAAGAGGGGAGAGGACAGCTTGAAGATCCTCCTTTCCTTTTCCGGTTGGAGCCAGAGACACCTACAGCCGAAGCTGAGCTGCCGGTAGCAGAGCTGACTAGAGGCTAGTGGGTAATCTTCTTACCATAGAGGGGAAGCATGTATACGATTTTGCCTTATGCCTTATACCATCTCGCTTCTCTGTGGCCTTTTGGTTACCCTTGTAAGGCAGACTTATTGGGCCTGGAAGCTTTTGATGAAAATATCAAAATGGGGACGCTGGTTTGTGGGCTTGTTATTGTGGAGTGTAAATACATGCTTTAGTTCTCCTGCCTTCTGCCTAGAGAATTCCTTATATCCTGCGGTTCCAGACCTTTTAGGCACATATGAGATTCTCTTTGAAATCATAAATTCTGCCTTCCTAATATAACAAGGGCAAGATGAGATCCCATACCCATACCAAGACTCCATGGTGTGAACAGGTGCCATATGGCAGCTTTATTTCCCACTACCAATTCCACATCACAAAGCCAGGGCAGATTGAGTATGGAACCTGTGCTCAGAAGTATTGTTCTGGGGTAAGGAGCAGTTCCAGAACTAAGATTGTGTACACAGCAAGAAGCAAACAGCAGCAGTCTGAAGTCCAGTCTGAAGCCTATACCTCTGTCATTCTGAATCATCAGAGCTCCCCAGCTAACTGCCAGGGGCTGAGTCTTGTAGCAATCTATGGCAGCTCAGAGCCAAACTCGGGTCAGGAGCTTGCAGAGCTCAGACTAGAAGTGCAGTGGCCAGACTCTATCCTGTATCAGACTACTTATGGAGTAGTAAAAGCTTTCAGGTTCCAGGTATAGGATCCCAGAATAACACAACACTCAATACACCAAAAAGACAGCAACAAGACTAGGCCAGACCTTCCCTTCAGAAGTGCATAGGGCCCAGCCATAAGATCAAGTCCAAGGTCAAGAAGCAGCATGGAAGAATGAACAAATAAAAATAATCCCACCATTAAAAACTATTAGAATGACAAGAATGTGTAAGACACAAATACAGAAGAACACAACAGCTCCAAAACGTCTAGCAAAGCATCAGAGTAAAACAACTTGGGCACAAATTCAACTATAATTCCTAAAAGAGGTGAAGCAAGAGTAAAATAAAAATTTTTTTTAACCAATGAAATGAGAGTGTTAGATGAAAACCCTCAGGAAAAAAATATCCAGAGCATCCAGGTGAAAGAAAAAATACTATAAGCAATCAGAAAGGAAGAACTCAAGTACCAATGAGCCACAGTCAGGATCACACATGATTTAGCAGCTTCCATCACAAAGGAACAGAGAGCTTGGAATATGATATTCAGAAGGTAAAGGATATAGGCTTACAGCCAAGAATAACTTATTCAGCGAAACAGTATAATCCTGTGAGGGGAAAAATGGATCTGTAGTGAAATAGAGTACTTCCAAGCATTCCTGATAAAAAGACCAGAAATATGTAAAAACTTTGAAGGACAAACACAAGAGTAAAGAGAAACATAAAAAGGTAAACATAAACAATGATAAAGGACTAAACCAGGAAAAACTGCTTACATTCAAGTATAAGAAGATGATATATGTACTCCCTTTGAACTCTGTCTTTATCAGGGATCATAGGGAGAGTTTCATTAGACAAAACCAGGCAATGGTTTTGTTATGAAGGTTAGGGAAAACTATCTCACATAATCTGGGTGTGCAAGTAGAAGTCTATACAAACAAGGAGAAGATGAGGGGAGGGGAAGTGACTGACACTTGAACCTCACCCTCATCTGAACTGGTGAAAGGAAGAAAGAATACAAGGACATACACATAGTTAAGTACAGAAATACATTTCATTCAACAGAAAATAAGAAAAAGGGGAGGAGAAGGGGAATTAGAAGAAGAGTAAATTAAGGGAGAGCTTAGTCCTAAGCAAAACAAACTCTAAAGATGTACAAAAATATTTGTAGCTTTTTTAGGTGACAAAGAATGGGAATCTGGATACTTGTCAACAAAGGAACTGATGAACAAGCTACTGTATATAAATTAAGGTGATGGAATACTATTATGCTGTAAGAAATAATGAAGAGGATGGTTTCAGAGAAAACTCATGAACTGATGCAGAGTGAAGTGAGCAGAACTAGAAGAACAATTTATACAATGATGATATTATAAAGTCAAACAACTTTGAAAGACATAGAAACTGATCAGCAAAATGTCCAACTAATGATGAAACCTGCTACCCACTTCCTGATAGAGGTGACAGACTTGAGATGCAAAATGAGGCGCTTTTTTTGACATGGTCAATGTAGAAATTTGTTTTGCTTGACCATACATGTTTACAATAGGGCTTTTATTTTTATTTTGTTCTCAATTGGGAGGGGGAAGTTATAGTGGGAGGGATTAAAAGTAATTTTGAATTTTTGAAAAAAAATTATTTAAAAAAATAAAAGTAGAACTGATACTGTCTGTAGGAAGCAGAGAAGAAGCTAATGATAGGAATACACTGAAAATTAGAAAGAGAGAATGACTGTGGGGGAAATCTGGAGGGGAGGGGAGGGGATGAAATCATGGGTATATGCAGAAGGGGTGACGTTGAGGAGAAGGGTTACTTCTTTTTTGTTAGAGACTGGAGGAAAGCAGGAGAGAATAGAAGATGATAGTGGGGGGTTTTGGGTGGAAGAGAAGGGTAGAAGAGGAACCTCACAGTGAATGGAAATATACCACAATGACAACACTGCTTCTATTTCTTGAGTGATCTTCACTCAAATATTCTCCATAATACTTCTCTCTGATCCCTGTGTCTCCTTAAATGAAAATATTTTATATAAACAGACATATGTAAACATTTATCTATTTGGAGGCAGCTAGATGGCTCAGTGGATAGAGCAGTGGGTCCAGAGACAGGGAGACCAGCATTCAAATGTGACCTTAGACATTCACTAGCTGTGTGACCCTGGGCAAGTAACTTAACCTCTGTTTGCCTAATCCATGAGAGAAAGAAATGGCAAACTACTCCAGTATCTTTACCAAGAAAACCCCATATGGGATCACAGTCAAATATGACTGAGCAACTGAACAACAACAAAAAAACTTTGAAGGACAAAGGACATTTTCTATCTATAATGATACTTTCCCATTCTTTTTACCTATCCTATTCCTTTTGATTAAAGTATTTCCTTCCAGTCATATAATGCTGATAGGATCATATTTTCCTCCATGCATTAGGACTTCTAATTTAATACTTTATTTTTTCCCAATTACATGTAGAAACAATTTTCACATTCACTTAAAAAATTTTTGAGTTGCAAATTCTCTCTCCTTCCCTTCCCTACCCGCTCCCTGAGAAGGCAAGCAACTTGATATAGACCATACATACATGTGCTGTCATACAAAAACTATTTCTATATTAGTCATGTTATTAAAGAAAACATAGACCAAAAACAAAAAGAAAAACAATAAAAATGAAGTTTTAAAAAGTATATTTTGATCTGCATTCAAGTTCATCACTTCATTCTCTGGAGGTGGATAGCATTTTTCATCATACATCCTTTGGAATTGTCTTAGATCAATGTATTGCTGAAATAGTTAAGTCACTCACAGTTGATCACTATGCAGTACTGTTGTTACTGTGTACAGTGTTCTGGTTCTGTTCACTTCGCTTCACATCAGTTCATGTAAATCTTTCAAGGATTTTCTGAGAGTATCCTGTTCAACATTTCTTACATAACAATAGTATTAAATAGTATTCTATCACAAACATATACCACAACTTGTTCAGCCATTCTGGGTATCCCCTCAATGCCCAATTCTTTGCCACCACAAAAATAGCTGCTATAAATGTTTTTGTACATAGAGGTGCTGCAACAATTCACCTAGCAGTTGCTGTGGGGGTGAAAAACCAACAAAAGCCCAACAACAAGAATGCTGCAAGCCCAAGTTCCTTTGATCTGCTTTACTAAGGAAAACAACATTAAGGGGTTAACAATCTTACTTTAATCTAACATACAAATATCATTCACTCAGCTCAAGGGGAAAAGCCAGCACCCTGAGCTTCAGAGTAGATATAAACAGAACAAATAAACACAAATCAACAGACAGATTTCTGTCTGACAAAATCACAATATACAGTTACCAGAGAAGCATCAACATCAAAGCCAGGGAGCTAATAACAATGGCTGGCCTGCTGGGACTCAGAGCTCCAAAAGAGAAAGCCAGCCTCTGAGTTTATATATCTTGTTCAGGGTCAAAGGTGAGTCACACATGGGACTCACCTACGTGATCTAAAATCGTCACAAAAATGTGACTTACACGTGGTCTAAAAGCCTCTGATGTCTAAAAACATGTCACTCAAACCGATGTAAACTAGGCTTTCCCTTGAGGCAAAGAGGTCATCAAGGACTCCTAATTTAATCAAGGAAACAAAGGCCAAACTCTTCAAGGGCATTTGGTTGAATAAGTGCTAAGAGCCCATCTTGATTCCCAATACAAGAGGTCCTTTTCTTTTTCTTTTTTTAATCTCTTTGGGATACAGAACTAGTCACGGTATTGCTGGGTCAAAGGGTATGCATGGTTTTATAGCCCTTTGGGCATAGTTCCAAATGGTTCTCCAGAATAGGTGAATCAATTCATAACTCTGCCACCAGGGCATTAGGGTCTCAATTTTCCCACATCCCCTCTAACATTTGTCATTTTCCTTTCCTGTCAGACTAGCCAATCTGATACATATGGGATGGTACCTCAGAGTTCTTTTAATTTGCATTTCTATAAGCAATAGTGATTTAGAATATTTTTCCATATAGCTTTTATTGCTTCCTCTGAAAACTGTCTGTTCATATCCTTTGACCATTTATCAATTGGGGAATGACTTGTATTCTTACAAATTTGACTCAGTTCTTTATGTATTTGAGAAATGAAGCCTTTATCAAAAAAGCCTGATGTAATTTTTTTCAGTTATGATTACTGTATTTCCTTCCATTCTATTTTCCCCATTTATCCTACTGTTTCTCTCCTGTCACCCTGTCCATCCTCAAAAGTGTTTTGTTTCTGACTACCACTTCTCCCAATCTATCAGCCTATCAATCTATCTCCCAATCTACCCCTCCCCTCTATCACTCCACCCCCCTTGTCTTATTCCCTTCCCCTCCTACTTTCCTGTAGGGCAAGATAAATTTCTATATCCAACTGGATGTGTATGTTATTCCCTCTTTGAGCTAGTTCTGATGAGAGTAAGGTTCAAGCACTGCCCCCCACTTCCCCTCCACTGTGAAAGCTCTTTTCATCTCTTTTATATGAGATAATTTACCCCATTCTACCTTTCTCTTCCCCTTTCTCTCAGTGCATCCCTCCTTCTCACCCCTTAACTTTATTTTTTTGGATATTCCATCATACTCATCCCTGTTTCTTACCCCTCAATTTTATTTCTTTAAATATCATCCCATCATAGTCAGCTCACATCCATGCCCTCTGTCTATGGATACTCCTTCTAATTTCCTAATAATGATAAAGTTCTTGGGAGTTACAAGTATCATCTTCCTATGTAGGAATATAAACAGTTTAACCTTATTGAATCCCTTACCATTTCTCTTTCCTGCTTACCTTTTTATGCTTCTCTTGTGTCTTGGAAACAAGAAAGTCAGATTTTCTATTCAGCTCTGGTCTTTCCATCAGGAATGCTTAAAAGTCCTCTATTTCACTATTTTTTCCCTGAAAGATTGTACTCAGTTTTGCTGGGCAGGTGATTCTTGGTTGTAATCTTAGCTCCTTTGCCCTCCAGAATATCATATTCCAAACACTCCAACACTTTAATGTAGAGGCTGTTAGATCTTGTGTTTTCCTGACTGTGGCTTTATGATATTTGAATTGTTTCTTTCTGGCTGCTTGCAATATTTTCTCCTTGACTTTGGAACTCTAGAATTTGGCTATAATATTCCTAGGAGTTTTCATTGTGGGATCCCTTTCAGGAGGTGTTTGGTGGATTCTTTAAATTTCTATTTTACTCTCTGTTTCTTGACTATCAGGGCATTAAAATATGATGTCCAGGCTCCTTTTTTATCATGGCTTTCAGGTAGTCCAATAACTTAAATTATTTCTCCTCAATCTGCTTTCCAGGTCTGTTGGTTCTCCAATGAGACATTTCACATTTTCTTCTATTTTTTTCTTTCTTTTGATTTTGTTTTATCATTTCTTAAAGCTTCTTGAAGTCTCATGGAGTCATTAGCTTCCACTTGCCCAATTCTAATTTTTAAGGAATTATTTTCTTCACTGAGCTTTTGTACCAACTTTCCCATGTGTCCAATTCTGCTTTTTAAAGAGTTGTTCTCTTCAGTGAATTTTTGTATGTCTTTTTCCATTTGGCCAATTCTACTTTTAAAGTTATTATTTTCTTCAGTTTTTTTGTGCCTCCTTTACCAAGCTGTTGACTCTTTTTTCATGATTTTCTTGTACCACTGTAATTTCTTTCCCCAATTCTTCCTCTCATTTGATTTTTAAAATCCTTCTTGAGCTCTTCCATGAATTATTTTTGGGCTTGAGACCAATTCACACATTTTTCTTTGAGGTTTTAAGTGTAATTGTTGTTTTCTTCTGAGTTTGTTTTGATCTTCTCTGTCACCATAGTAACTTTCTATGGTAAGGTTCTTTGTTTTGCTTGTTGTTTGTTCATTTTTTCTTGATTTTAAACTTTATGTTAAAAGTTGGGTTTTGCTCCTAGGGTGAAGATGGCATTCTCCTGAGTTCCAGGGTTTTTGTGTAGCTATTTTCAGAGCTAGTTCTGAAGACCTGTCAGTCTTCCATTTTCCCAAGGTGTTGTGATCTAAGGAGAGGTGTGTTTACTTCTCTCCTGGCCTGTGCTTTGGTCTGTGAATAACCACAAGCACTCTTTTCTGCCCTGGAACTGTGACTAGGGTCTCTGCTATCCTGCAACCACAAGCTCTGTGTGCTGGTGCTCATCCTCACCCTTTACTGAGACCCAGAACTACAACCCATATCTGCATATGGGCAGTACAAGAGTCCTGCACCTAGTGCTGGCAAAGGGACCCCTGTGATCTCCTTCTGATCAGAAATCTGACCCCCTTACTATGTGATGAGAGCTCCAGAAGCTGCTGCTGCCAAGTCAGTTGCCACTGAGGCCTGCTGCTGGCTTACCTGGGTGTTGCCTATGCTGCACTGAGTTCTACTCTTAACCTAGCAAGACAGACTTTTCCTGCCGATCTTCTAAGTTGTCTTGGGCTGGAATATTGTTTCACCCCATCCTTTTGTGGGTTCTACCACTCCAGAATTCATTTTGAGGTATTATTTTATAGTTGTTTAGAGGGGAATTTGGGAGAGCTCAGGTGAGTCTTTGCCTTTTCTCTGCCATCTTGGCTCTGTCCCCCTACATTAGGATTTCTAGTTCAACCTGTTTGCTAGCCATTATTTACTCATCTGGGGATAGACATTTAAATCCTTAGGCTTTATTGCTATCTCTTTTCCTGGAAACTGTCTTCTATGAATATCTATCACCATTCTTTCTCCTATATTATACCTACTCTCTATGGAATGTAACTTGCTAATTATATGTAGGTGGTATGCTTCTTCCCCTTCCTTTTTGATCAAAGAATTCTTGCTTAGATTTTCTAGGCCTTAGTTGGGTATACTCTACATCTAGTTAGCCTCCTATAATTCCTTATTTTCGTCTGTGGCTCAGAAATCCAAATCCTTCCTTAGATATCATCTTTATATCTGGCTACTTATTTCTCAAATCTTTGTTTCTTTTGTGAATCCTTCAACTTTGGTCAGCAACAATGATGAAAACACCTCTGTAACTCTATGGACTTTAGTTTCTTGCCCAAGACTTCTTAATCTTTAGCAATAAACAATTTAGCCAAGTGAGGAAGCATGTTATATGTACAACTCATTGTACAGTAAATTTTCAGAAATAAGGAGCTAGAGTGGCACACCTAACCCTAATTGCCAGACTTATACACTTGTGCCTATTACACATGCCAAACTAGATATCCAATAAACATCTTTTTGTTGTTGTTGAGGCAATCAGGATTAAGTGACTTGCCCAG
This sequence comes from Trichosurus vulpecula, assembly GCF_011100635.1. Taxonomy (NCBI): domain Eukaryota; kingdom Metazoa; phylum Chordata; class Mammalia; order Diprotodontia; family Phalangeridae; genus Trichosurus; species Trichosurus vulpecula. The sequence goes on along the minus strand of NC_050574.1, from coordinate 139,326,325 downwards.
GATCACACAGCTAGTAAGTATCAAGCATCTGAGGCTGGATTTGAACTCAGGTTCTCCTGACTCCAGGGATGGTGCTCTATCTATTGTGCCACCTAGCTGCTCCTCCAAGACATGTTAAATTCGACATGTCCAAAACTGAATTTATTATGTTTCTCCCAAACGTTTCCCTCCTTTCAAACTAGCCTATTACTGTCAAAAATACCACCATCTTCCCAGTCAGTCTGGGACCATATCATCCTCAACTCCTCACTCTCGCTCTCACATCCCCTCACCTGAATCCAATCTGTTGCCACGTCCTTTAAATTTTATCTTTGTTAAATCTCTCATATATGCCCCCTTCTCTCTTCTAACACTGCTACCTCCCTATTTCAGGCCCTTTTCACCTCATGCATGGAATACTGCAATGGCCTGCTGGTTGGTCACAGAGTTAGATGGGACTGAAACAACTCAACATTAATGAACAGTTTTCCAGGGCTCTGTGACTCTAAAAAAATTCACTACTGGAGTAATAAACATCCTTAAAAAAACTCTGTTTGAATTTATACTATAATATCAATACTGTAAAACCAAGTAATTCTGGAAGACTCAAGAACTCCATGATTAATTACCATGATCAATCACAAGTCCAGAGACCAATGGTGAAGAATGCTACCCTTCTCCTGACAGAAGTAATGGATGACTGTGAAGAATGAAATACAGATTTTTGGATGTAATTTGAGAATTTGTTTTCTCTGATTACACTTACCCCCTTATGAGAGTTTTACTCTTCTTTTCTTCCCCCTCCCCAACGGGGGAGGGATGGTGGGAGGAGATGGAGAAGAAAAAATTAAATGCTTGGTGACTGAAAAGAAAACTTTTTTAATATAAAAAGATACATGAAGTTTGAAGAAACAAAATCCAGAGGAACTCCTAGACACACAGATTAATAAGCACTAAAGGAATTCCTGCTACCCATATATGTTTAAAGTTCCAAATGTTGGAGACAGTAATGGTGAAGACAAGTGTAAGTACCTCCCAATTCTTATGTCTTCCTGAGGTGGACAAGCATCTTTATTCTTGGACTTCTCTCTCAAATTTCCTCATTAACTATGTTCTTTAATACATAGCACTCACTAATGTGAAAAGTAAAGAATAAGCTGACAAAATGGATCAAAATGTTTAATGTTTACTAATGGTGCCAGTGTCTCAAACAATAAACAAACCTGTTTTATTTCTCTTAGTGGAAAAAAAAAACTCTGTGTTTGGGCCAGCTATCCCTTCAATCTATTATATCTCTTCTCTTATTCAGAACTAAACTTGGAAAAAGTTTCATATCTTTATTTTCTTACCTTTTACTTCTCCGCCCTTGAAATTCAGCTTCTGGCCACATTACTCTCCTTCAATGTTGTTTTCAAAATGACCAGCAGCATTTCTAATCACCAGTGGTCATTTCTCAATCTTCATTCTCCTTGACCACTTTGCCACTTTAAACGCCTCTTGCCCCTGGCATATTCTTTCCTTCCTTGGCTTCTGTAATATCACTTTCTGCCTGACCACTCTTTTTCAGTCTCTTATTAATTCATCCATCTGCCATTCCATAAGCATGGATATACCACAACATCCTCAGTCCTCTATTCTTCTCTCTCTTAACTTCCTCTTTGCTCTCATCAAATATAATAGGTTCAATTACTATCTCTATAATGATGATCTCCAAGTCTATCCAGCCATAGTCAACCTCATATTCCAGCCCTACATCATCAATTGACTACATTTATACCCTCCCATCTACTTAGCTGGGCATTACCTTAAACATAGGTCTTTATCTTTTCTTGCCTGGACTATCATAACAGAGTCCTAATTAATATTCCTATTCATTTCCCCCTTCTTCATTCTATTCCCATAAAGCTGACAAAATAATCTTCCTAAGATATCAATATGCCCAGGTTACTCCAAAACTTTTAGTGATCCTTTTTGCCTTTAAAACAAAATATAATATTCTCAACCTACTAGTCAAGTTATTAAAGGCTTACGAAGTGCCAAGCACACACTTAAGAGCTGAGGGCACAAATAAAGGCAAAAAAACCCAAACCCAAATAAACAAACTAACTAAAAAGCCCAATCCCTGCCCCTTCACATTCTAATGGGGGAGACAACATCTGGGTTGATATTTGGAGCCCTCCACAATCTGGCTCCAATATTTCATACTACTCACCTCATATATTCTATATTCCAACCAAATCGACCAACTAACTATCCTCTAATTTCAGCATCTCTGCGCGTGACTACCTGGAGTATATACTCAAATCAGGCAGCCTTGAACTGAGGGACTACAATGCTTATAAAGGCAAAAACCACAGTTACACAATTCGAGAGGGTCGCTAGCAGAAGCAATGACTTACAGAAGCAAAGATCAGCCATTGGTTAGATTCATAGCTCAGGGCTAATTTGGGAATATGGCACAAGGATACAGGGGTGCAACCATCCTGTGACACAGGGTTGTCAGCTTCCTAGAATGGGTGGCCCTCTTAGGTTGTGATCAGTTTCCTATAACTGGGTGGAGGGTATGGGGTAGAATTTCCCAGAAAGTACCCCCTACTTGATCAGCTATGGTCTGAGCAGGGCTATTTGGTAACAGGGGGGTTTCTTCTTAAGATAAACTTATGCCCTACCCTGTAACTGATCCTTGCACATAATGCTGATGTAGAGAGAATATACAGAATGCTGAATCAGGAGAAAAGAGGGGGTCAGGGGACTAGCCTTGGGCAATCTATCCAGAATTATGCCTTAAGCTGTTTCAAGCCATTACAGAGTGTGGACAGAGACAAAGACAAGAATATAAAGGGGATTAACGGTGGGCTCTAAACTTGGGTGTAACACTTCATCTCTGTGAATTTCCAAAGGCTCAGTAAATTTTTCACAGAGGGAGAAAGAGCAGAAGTTGTAAGATACACCACTGGAAATAAGACTGCCCAGATTGTCTCTAGGACAGAGAAGACAATGGAAGATGTTATGGGCTGAATGTGCGCATAAAACCCATAAAACTTAGACTTTTGAGGGAGGAGAAAAAGGGGAGCAGCAGGTGTGACTGGGGACCAGATGGAGGCCACAGTAAAGACACTGTGACTATACCTAGCCAAAAGATGCAGCAGCATATGCACAGCTTTCAAGCCTAGGGCAGGGACAATGACCTCAGGAAAGATGCAAAGGGAAAAAGTGCTGCCAAGTCTGCCAGCTGCTGTGAATCCCAGGGGCCTTGTGAACTGAATTTGAGAAAGCAGAAGCTCTCCTCACCCAATCCTTTCCATGAATTTTGGCACGTCAGGATTGCCTTCTTCGTCACTAGAAAATCTGGGACAGAAACAGGAGGGATAGGAGGTAGTTGGAAACAAATGTCCTTATGTGGAATGTTTGGTCTATTTTCCTTTTTATTTTATTCTATGTATGATAAAATGTAACTATAGACTACTAAATCTCTATATCTATGAACGCATTGAGAAGAAGCCTGAAGGAGTGAAATCTACTATGGATACATGATTTCGTATTTTAATATTATGAGCAATGTTCCATTCTATTTGTTGTTTAGTTATTGTCCAATTCTTCTACACCCTAGATTAAATCCAGACCTGGACAATAAAGGAGTTAATCCAAACTATATTAGCACCACAGCCACTTGGGCTTGTTGAGTGGAGAAAGCAGGCTAGACATTTTCAGGATGAGCATCCTCTGATGGCCAGCAGGAATGGCCAAAGGACTATTGGGAACGGGCTATCTCCACATGCATAAAGGAGTGACTTTTAAGACCTGGGCTGATCAGGCTAAATTAGTGCAACACCTGCTGGCAAATTCAGGTATTGAACCTAAGTAATCAAATTCAATTCCTCTGCAGCATAACTAACACAATGGCAAATAGTCTTTCTGTAGTTTTAAGGAAGGTAGAAAGCACTTGAACCACACAATCAAAGGGCTCCATGTTGGGGGCAAGTGTCACACAGATTTTTGTTCAGTTGAACTGGTGATGAATCTCTTAGAACTTAGAGAGGCTTATCTTCTGAATGCATACATAGTCACTGGATCTTTGCCAGAAGCATGCTTCTTACCAGGAGTTTGTTTCTTTCCTGGCAAGCCTAAGAGTAAGAAATTAGCGGAGTAAAAGGGCATCAGTAGATTTTAATAGATCTTAAAGACTAGAAAGCAGTACTTCAGAAGATCCATTGTGGCTATTCTCTATCTAGAGTTTTTTGTGTCATTAAAAAATTATTCTGAGTAAAGGTAGGGACTCTCCTGAGCTCTCCCAAATTCACTTCCAAACAACTTTAAAATAACACCTCAAAATGAATTCTGATGTGGTAGAACCAAAAAAAGGAGGGGGTGAAACAACTTTCTAGAACAAGACAACTTTGAAGGTTAACAGGAAAGGTCTGTCTCACTAGGATGAGAGTGGAGAACAGTTCAGTACAGGCTGCACCCAGGCAAGCCAGCAGTAGGCCTAGGCAGGGATGGAGAAACCTGTGGCCTCAAGGCCACATGTGGCCCTCTAGGTCCTCAAGTGTGGCCCTTTGGCTGAATCCAAACTTCACAAACAAATCTCTTTAATAAAAGGATTTGCTCTGTTAAACTTGGACTCGGTCAAAAGGCCTCCCCAAGGACCTAGAAGGTCACATGTGGCCTCAAGACCACAAGTTCCCCACCCCTGGCCTAGGGGGTAAATGAATTGGCAGTGGCAGTTTATGGAGCTCTGAGACCAGAGATGGTAAGGGGGTCAGACAGGTCAGAAAGAGATTACAGGGGATCCCTTTGCTGGCACTGGGTGCAGGACTCTGTTGCAATGGCCATATGTGGATCCAGGTCACAGTTCTAGGTTTCAATCCCAGAACAAGGAAGAGCACTTGCACACCAGAACTTGTGGCTGAAGGGTAGCAAGGACATTGGTCACAGTTAATGGGTGGAAGAGTACCTGTGATCACTCACAGACCAGAACAATGGCCAGGAGAGTAGTAAACACATCTCTCTTTAGATCATACCACCTTGGAAAAACTGAAAACTTAAAAGACTCCAAGAACTAGCTTTGAAAACAGCAGCACAAAAAACTTAAGCTTCGGACAGTGCCCCCTCTGCCGTGAGAGTGTGACCTGTAAGCTACCTTGAGAACATGTAAATAGCAAAAGAAACTTTAACTATCTTATGGGAAAGCTTACATGAGAACAAAGGCAATCCCTGGCACTATCCTTCTTTGTTCTCCTTCTATAAATTACCTGACCTGGCCTAAAGGGGGTGCATGGATCCATCACTTTATCCTACTGTCACCACAGGGCCCAGTCTTGTGAATAAATTCCCTTTAAAAACCTAATTAACCCAATAAATCAACACACATAACCCATGCTGGTATGGTTTCCTTGTTTCTTCAGCATCTAAATACCTTTCCAATAGAATGGGACTGTACCTTTGTACAGTTTGTGGCCTTAGAACATAAAGTTAAAAGTAAAGAAACAGGCTGGAAAAATGAGCAAACAACAACAAAAAGCTTGACCATAGAGAGTTACTATGGTGACAGGGAAGATCAAAATACAAACAAAGAAGACAACAAAGTCAAAACAACTACATTGAAAGCCTCAGAAATGTATGAATTGGTCTCAGGCCCAAAAATAATTCCTGGAAAGCTCAAAAAGCACTTTAAATATTGAATGAGAGGCAGAGGAAAAATTGGGGAAACAAATGAGAGTGATACAAGAAAATCATGAAAAAAAGTCAACAGCTTGGTAAAGGAGGCAGAAAAAAATACCACAGAAAATAACACCTTGAAAAAACCAGAATAGGCTAAATGGTAAAAGGCATAAAAATCCACTGAAGAGAAGAACTCCTTAAAAAATAGAATTGGCCAAATGGAAAAGGATGAAAAAAAATTCACTGAAGGAAGCAACTCCTTAAAAAGCAGAATTGAACACATGGAAAAGTTGATACAAAAGCTTGCTGAAGAAAATAATTCCTTAAAATTTAGAATTCAGCAAGTAAAAGCTAATGACTCCATGAGACTTCAAGAAACAATAAAACAAAATAAAAAGAATGAAAAAATAGAAGAAAATTCAAATAACTCATTGGGAAAACAACTGACCTGGAAAACAGATTGAGGAGAGATAATTTAAGAATTATTGGACTAGTTATATGAAAAAATACTCTAAATCATTATTGATCAGAGAAATGAAAATTAAAACAACTTTGAGGTATCATCTCACACCCATCAGATTGACTAAAATGATAGAAAGAAAAAAATGACAAATGGTGGAGAGAATGAAGAAAAATTGGGACAATGTTATCGGAACTATTTTTGGAGAGCAATCTGGTATTATACCTCAAGAGTTGTAAAACTGTATACCCTTTGATCTAGCAATACTACTATTAGGTCTTTTTCACACACACACCCACACACACACACACACACATTTATAGCAACTCTATTTCTGGTGACAAAAAACTGGAAATTGAGGGGATATCCATCAACTAATGAATGGCTAAACAATTTGTGTTATATGATTGTGATGGAATACTACTATATGTTGTAAGAAATGATAAGCAGGAAGATGGCAGCTGGAAAGCAGGGACTTGCTTAAACTCTCCCCCAAATCCCTCCAAATACCTGTAAAAAATGGCTCTGAACAAATTCTAGAGCTGTGGAACCCACAAAATAGCAGAGGGAAACAGGGCTCCAGCCCAGGACAGCCTGGATGGTCACTGGGAAGGGTCCATGGATATGGAGCTGGGAGCAGAACAGAGCACAGCCCAGCATGGGCCACACCAGGACCAGCCAGACTGGGAGTCAGGCAGAACAGGCCCTAGCACCCTGAATCAGTGAGCTGTGGCAGTTACCAGACTTCTCAACCCACAAACACCAAAGACAACAGAGCAGATTAGAGGAAAAGCTGCTGGATTGGAGTGACAGGAGTGCATGGTTGGCCCCGGCCCCAGGGCGGCAGTGATGGTGCAGCTCTGTGGCTGCTTCCAGAGCTCCAGCTGCCATTGCTTCTGGCCCCTGGCTGACCTGTGGGAGGAATTAAGTGGCAGATCAGAGCGGGAGTGCAGAGCCTGCTTAAGATCTGAGTCCAGTCCAGGTTGGCAGTTCTTGGGGGAGGAGTGCTGGTGTGGCAGAGCTTGCTGTGTAGAAATAGCTCCAAAAACAACAGCGCAGCCCCTCAAGCTTAGGACAAAGTATTCTCTACTCTACAAGCAGTCCTACCCCCACGAAAAACTCAAGGGTCAAGTAGTTGGCTGGGAACATGAACAGGCAGCGAAAAAGGACTCAGATTCAGACTCAGACTTCAGAATCTTTTTTTCGTGACAAATATCAAAACATACAGCCAGAAGAAGTCAATAAAGTCAAAGAGCCTACATCAAAAGCCTCCAAGAAAAATATGATGTGGTCTCAGGCCATGGAAGAGTTCAAAAAGGATTTGGAAAAACCAAGTAAGAGAAGTAGAGGAAAAATTGGGAAGAGAAGTGAGAGCGATGCGAGAAAACCATGAAAAACAAGTCAATGACTTGCTAAAGGAGACCCCAAAAAATACTGAAGAAAATAACACCTTAAAAAATAGACTAACTCAAATGGCAAAAGAGCTCCAAAAAGCCAATGAGGAGAACAATGCCTTGAAAGGCAGAATTAGACAAATGGAAAAGGAGGTCCAAAAGACCACTGAAGAAAATACTACTTTAAAAATTAGACTGGAGCAAGTGGAAGCTAGTGACTTTATGAGAAATCAAGATATTATCAAACAGAACCAAAGGAATGAAAAAAATGGAAGACAATGTGAAATATCTCATTGGAAAAACCACTGACCTGGAAAATAGATCTAGGAGAGATAATTTAAAAATTACTGGACTACCTGAAAGCCAGGATCAAAAAAAGAGTCTACACAACATCTTTCAAGAAATTATCAAGGAGAACTGCCCTGATATTCTAGAGCCAGACGGTAAAATAGAAATTGAAAGAATCCACCGATTGCCTCTTGAAAAAGATCCTAAAAAGAAAACTCCTGGGAATATTGTTGCCAAATTCCAGAGTTCCCAGGTCAAGCAGCCAGAAAGAAACAATTTGAGTATTGTGGAAACACAATCAGGATAACACAAGATCTAGCAGCTTCTACATTAAGGGACAAAAGGGCTTGGAATATGATATTCTGGAGGTCAATAGAGCTAGGATTAAAACCAAGAATCACCTACCCAGCAAAACTGAGTGTCATGCTTCAAGGCAAAATATGGATTTTCAATAAAGTAGAGGACTTTCAAGCTTTCTCAGTGAAAAGACCAGAGCTGAATAGAAAATTTGACTTTCAAACACAAGAATCAAGAGAAACAGGAAAAGGTAAACAAGAAAGAGAAATCAAGGGGCAGCTAGGTGGCACAGTGAGTGGAGCACCGGCCCTGGAGTCAGGAGGACCTGAGTTCAAATCCAGCCTCAGACACTTGACACATTCACTAGCTGTGTGACCTTGGGCAAGTCACTTAACCCCAATTGCCCTGCCTTCCCCCATCCAAAAATAAAGAAAGAGAAATCATAAGGGACTTACTAAAGTGCAACTGTTTTGTTTACATTCCTACATGGAAAGATGATGCGTATAATTCATGAGACTCTTCTCAGTATTAGGGTAGTTGAAGGGAATGTACATATCTATATACAGACAGAGGGCACAGGGTGAGTTGAATATGAAGGGATGATATCTAAAAAAAATAAAATCAAATTAAGGGATGAGAGAGGATTATATTGAGAGAGGGAGAAAGGGAGAGATAGAATGGGGTAAATTATCTCACATAAAAGTGGCAAGAAAAAGCAATTCTGTTGGAAGGGAAGAGGGGGCAGGTGAGGGGGAATGAATGAATCCTGTTCTCATCTGATTTGACTTGAGGAGGGAATAACATATACACTCGATTGGGTATCTTACCCCACAGGAAAGTAGGGGGAAGGGAATAAAAAAGGGGGATGTTAGAAGGGAGGGCAGATAGGGGGAGGAGGTAATCAAAAGCAAATACTTTTGAAAAGGGACAGGGTCAAGGGAGAAAACTGAATAAAGGGGAACAGGATAGGATGGAGTGACATATAGTTAGTCTTTCACGACATGAGTATTATGAAAGTGTTTTATATAATGATACATGTGTGGCCTATGTTGAATTGCTTGCCTTCCTAGGGAGGGTGGGTGGGGAGGGAATAGGGGAGAGAATTTGGAACTCAAAGTTTTAAAAGCAGATGTTCAAAAAAAAGTTGTTTTTGCATGCAACTGGGAAATAAGATATACAGGCAATGGGGCATAGAAATCTATCTTGCCCTACAAGAAAGGGGAAAGGGGATGGTGGGTGACAGAAGGGTGGGCTAACTGGGGAATGTAGCAATCAGAATATATGCCAACTTGGAGTGGGGGGGAGGGTAGAAATGGGGAGAAAATTTGTAACTCAAAATCTTGTGGAAATCAATGCTGAAAACTTAAAATATTAAATAATAAAATACGGAATTAAAAAAAAGAAATTATAAGCAGGTTGATTTTAGAAAAACATGTAAAGACTTGCATGAAATAATGAAGAATGAACTGAGCAGAATCAAAAGAATGTTGGATACAATAACAGCAATATTGTTTGAAAAATAACTGTGAACTAAGATATTCTGAATATTAAAAATATTCAAATCAACTACAAAGGACCTATGAAGGAAAATGCTACCCACCACCAGAGAAAAAACTGACAAATAGAAGAAGTATTCATAGGATGGTTTTACATACACACATGCAAACACACATATGTATATATTATGTAAAATATGTGTGTATGTATGTATGTGTGCGTATATATATTTCTGTGTTAAATGCTGGCCTTTTCTTATGCGGGTGAGGAAGAAGAGAAGGAGAGAGCTTGGAACTTAAAAGGTAACAAAAATCAAATTTAATTTAAAAAAATTATTGGATACCTGACAGCCATAGTAAAAAATTTAAAAAAAGAGTCCAGATACCATATTTCAAGAAATTATCAAGGAAAATTGCCCTGATATGCTGGAACAAGAGGATAAAATAGAAAATTGAAGTAATCTACTGATCATCTTCTGAAAGAAGTGACTGAAATGAAAACTCCCAGGAATATTATAGCCAAATTCCAGAGTTCCAAAGTCAAGGAGAAAATATTGCAAGCAGCCAGAAAGAAACAATTCAAATTTCATAAAGCCACAGTCAGGATAACACAAGATCTAGCAGCTTCTACATTAAAGTGTTGGAGGGTTTGGAATATGATATTCTGGAGGGCAAAGGACCTAAGATTACAACCAAGAATCACCTGCCCAGCAAAACTGAGTACAATCTTTCAGGGAAAAAAATAGATAGTGAAATAGAGGACTTTTAAGTATTCCTGATGAAAAGACCAGAGTTGAATAGAAAATCTGATTTTCTTGTTTCCAAGATGCAAGAGAAGCATAAAAAGGTAAGCAGGAAAAAGAAATGATAGGGGATTCAATAAGGTTAAAGTATTTACATTCCTACATAGGAAGATGATACTTATGACTCCTAAGATCTTTATCATTATTAGGGCAGTTAGAAAGAGTATCCATAGACAGAGGGCATGGGTATGAGCTATGATGGGATGATATCTAAAAAAATAAAATTGAGGGGTGAGAAACAGGGATGACTATGATGGAATATCCAAAAAGAAAAATAAAAGGGAAAGAGGGATTCACTGAGAGAAGGTAGAAGGGAGAGGTAACATGGGATAAATTATCTCATAAAAAGGTGTCAAAGCTTTCCACAGTGGAGGACAAGATGGTGGTGCGGGGGAATAATGACAGATAACACTCTAACCTTACTCTCATCAGAGCTGGCTCAAAGAAGGAATAACATATACACTCAAAAAGGTATAAAAATTTATCTTACCCCACAGAGAAGCAGGAGGGGAAGGGGATAAGAGACTATGGAAGGGTAGGACTGATAGAAGGGAAGGCAAATTGGGGGAGGTGTGATCAGACGCCAAACACTTTTGTGGAGGGACAGGATGAAAGAGAGAGAGAAGGATAAACAGGAGAAAAAAATAAGATGGAGGGAAATGCACAGTAATCATAACTGTCAAAAAATTTTATAGCAAATTTATCTGATAAAGGCCTCATTTCTCAAATATATACAGAGCTGAATCAAATTTATAAGAATCTCCAATTGATAAATGGTCAAAGATGTGAACAGGCAGTTTTCAGATGAAGAAATCAAAGCTCTCTATATGAAAAAAAATCATATGAAAAAAAATCACTATTGACTACAGAAATGGAAATTAAAACAACTCTGAGGTACCACCCCACATCTATCAGATTGGCTAATATGACAGAAAAGGAAAATGACAAATATTGGAAAGGATGTAGGAAAATTGGGACAGTAAAGTACTCTTGGTAAAGGTATGAACTGATCCAACCCTTCTGGAGAGCAATTTGAAATTTTGCCCAAAAGGCTATAAAATTGTGTCAGATCCCTTGATCCAGCAATACCACTACTAGATCTGTATCCCAAAGGAATATTTTAAAAAAGGAAAAGGACTTATATGTACAAAAACTATTCATAGAAGTTCTTTTTGTGGCGGCAAAGAACTGGACATTAAGGGGATGCCCATCAATTGGGGAATAGCTGAACAAGTTGTGGTATATGATTGTGATGGAATACTGCTATGCTATAAGCAATGACAAGTAGGATGCTTTTAGAAAAACCTGGAAAGACTTACATGAACTGATACAAAATGAAGTGAACAGAATCAAAAGAACATTGTACACAGTAACAGCAATATTGCACGATGATCAACTGGGAAAGACTTAGCTATTCTCAGCAATACAATGATCTAAGACAATTCTGAAGGATATGTGATGAAAAATACTATCTACTTCCATAGAAAGAATTGATGGAGTCTAAATGCATATCAGAGCATATTTTTAAAAATTTTATTTTTCTTGTTTTCTTTTGGTCTGTTTTTTTCTTCACGACATAATATGGAAATATATTTTGCATGACAGCATATGTATAATCTACATCAAATAGCTTGACTTCTCAATGAGGGGGAGAAGAGATAAGTAGAGAGAGAATCTGGGCCTCCAAATTTCAGAAAACAAATGTTAAAAATTGTTATTAAGTGTAATTGAAAAAAATATTTTTAAAAATTAAAATTTTTTAATATTTTATTTTGTCCCAATTACACGTAAAAACAATTTTAACATTCTTTTTTCAAATTTTGAGTTCTAAATTCTTTCCCTCCCATCCTTCACCCCTTCATTGAGAAAGTAAGCAATTTAACATAGGTTATACATGTTTAGTCACGCAAAACACATTTCTAGGTAAGTCATACCGTGAAAGAAAACACAGACGGAGAAAATCCCAAGAAAAATAAAGAAAATAAAAAGTATCTTTGAGCTACATTCAGGCTCTACCAGTTCTTTCTCTGGGGATGGACAGCACCTTTCATCAGAAGTCCTTCAGAATTGTCTTGAATTCACTGCATTGCTGAGAATAGCTGAGTTATTCACTCTGAGAAAGAAATCTAGCCAGTAAACCCCAAGTTAAGGAGTCAGCTTTCAGCCATCAAAATTTACCTTCCTTTGGACAGAACACTCTCAAGCAAGGGGAAGAGAAAGGAGAGGGGACGGGAGGGGAAAAGAGAGGAGGGGAAAGGAGGGAAGAGAGGGAGAGAGAGGAGGGGAGGGAAGGGAAAGGGGAGAAGAGGAGAAGATGAGTTATCCAATTTGGCAGCTTGGACTACTCACAGGTTGTATTTGTCCTTCATTCTCAAACAGGACCATGACATCAGGTAGATGACGACATGACTTGCAGTTGACTTTCATTTGAGTGAGAGAGGGCTGTGCAAGGTCAACAACCTCACTTTCTCCTCCTGAGCCACCTGTGTCTGATGAGGTTAGGGAACCATATATTGAGATTTTAGGGGGTGCTAGAAATCCCAAAACACCGAAATGCCAAGTCCCCCAGAACGAATTCAACTCAAGCCTTCTCAGCCAAAGAAAAACAAAGTTTATTAAAGATTTGCCATAATGAGCAGACTCTTAGAGAGCCTGAGCATTTGTGATGCTAATGCCAGTGGGCCAGACTGAATCTAAGCTGAGCTAGATTGAATCTGAGCACCTTCATGGAGGCAAGATGAGACTTATATACAGAAAGATTGTAGGAGGGATCTAGGGGTGCTCAAGTAGTCTGGGGTGATGGGAGGAGGGGTCCAGGGAGAATCTTGAGAAGTCTAAGCAGGATCTTGATGGGACTAGGGTGACTAGAGGTAAGCCTCCAAGAACCAAAAGAATGGGATTTTGATGGGATCAAAGGTGGGAAGCAACTGAGGGCAATCCAGAGGTAATAGACAATGCAGGGCTAGGCTAGTTTAAGGGTAACTGAGACTTGGGCCTAGTGATAATGGAAGGCTTATGGCCTCAGGGGAAGGCCAGATCAAGTGGGAAGATTCAAGGAGAATTCAAGGGAGCACCCAGAGTCTAAACCCCATCTGGATCCAGATAGTCATCAGGATGACTGGAGATGACCCTGGATGCAATGGGAGACCCTGGCCCTTTTAAGCTAAGATCTTTTTAGGTTCTCACTTTGAGTGAGGTAATACCCATTCAGTGAATAGGCCTCTTTAAGAAATGAGTCAAGGGATGACCCTTTAATAAAAAAAAAAGAAAGCAAACTGGGAGGGGAAGACCCTCAGGGTTGCTGGCCAAAAAAGAACCTGAGAAGACCTTGGCTTAAAAGGGCCAGGGTCTCCCATTGCATCCCAGGCCATCTCCAGTCATCCTGATGAATATCTGGCCACTGGACCCAGAAGGCTCAGGAGGAGAAAGTGAGGCTGGTGACCTTGCACAGCCCTCCCTCACTCACATCAAAGTCAACTGCAAGTCATGTCACCATCTCCCTGATGCCTTGGTCCTCTTCAAGAATGAAGGACAAACACAACCTGTGAGTAGTCCAAGCTGCCAAGCTGGATAACTCATTCTTTCCTCTTCCCTTACCTGAGGGTGTTCTGCCCAAAGGAAGGTAAATTTTGATGGCTAAAAGCTGCCTCATTAACTTAGGGGTTTACTGGCTAGATTTCTTTCTCAAAGACCAAGCCTTAAACCCAATTCACTCTGGAGTTCATAGGTTGGACAACAATAGGTCCCTGCCCTCAGAGTGAAGGTAAACAGTAACTATTTCTCTTTTGGCCAAGAATCTTGAGGGTCTTCCTCTCCCAGTTTGAATTTTTTTTTATTAAAGGGGCCATCCTTTGACTCACTTCTTAAAGAGGCCTATTCACTGAATGGGTGTTACCTCACTCAAAGTGAGAACCTGAAAGGACCTCAGTCTGAAAGGGCCAGGGTCTCCCACTGCATCCTGGGCCATGGTCCTCTTCGAAAAAGAAGGACAAACACAAGTTATTCACAGTAGATCATTATACAATATTGCTGTTACCGTGTACAATGTTTTCCTGGTTCTGCTTATTTCACTTTGCATCAGTTCATGTAAGTCTTTCAAGATTAAGAAAAAAATATTCTTAAATTCTTAAATTAGTCTATTTGCTGCTATCTCCATGAATAAGGAGGCATATCCTCTATATTGCTTCCAAGGATCAAAGAATGAATAAGAATTTTTTAATTCAGGCACTGAGCACTACAAATATATGTAAAATTAATATGTGCCCATGTAAGAAATGGGGGGTGGAAGAGTTTTGTTTCCACAGAGTTGAAAGTAAACCTCTTCCTCCCCCTTCCCCCTCAGCTTTAGCTGAAACCAGGCGTCTGGTGGGTCAGGTGAAAGGTTAGATGCATGCTTAAATGAGCCATTTGAGGAGAGCATGACATAGGCAGTCAGGGGTTTTCATCTGGCCAATGAAGAGCCTGGCGGGAGATTTGATGTTGGGGTCAATAAAAGGACTGACGTCCATCTGAGTCCTTTGTACTTTCTCTTATACTCTGTTCAGGGAATGTATCTATTTGTCCAGGAGGAATAAATGTAAACTATAATTAAAACGTTCCTGGCTTCCCAAAGACTATAGTTTATTCCTAGACAATGTATTTCAAACACCTATACACTAGGTATGTCCACATGGGCTGTCTAAATGCCACTCAAAGGAGGGTGGTATGGATGGAAACCTCTGGAATCTGCCCCCATCCTCTTCAAGACAGAATGCTGTTTTGGCTTTCAGGGAAGCTGGAGAAGGTCTATGGCTGGGCACTTGCTTCATTCCTGCCTATGTACAAGAGGGGTTTTTACCTGGAATTATATCTATCTGGGCTCCTGAAATATTGCTAGTTTAGGAGGTATGATTCTGGTTCAGAACAAAAGCTAATTCCTTGGTCAATAGTTTTTAGTTCAAATTCACCAGCTTAGCCCCTTTTCAACAAAAACTGGTTATACAAAGTTGAGTTATTTCAGTTGAGTCCACCTCTGCAAAACATCATCACAAATATCCAATATTAAGTAAACCCATTTATCCAAGCAAAACAGCAAACAGAATTTGGAGAAGTTCTATAGAATATACCAAAAAATATACAAAAATGGATGTGCTTTTTGCTGGGAAACAAGAAAGAGGCCCTAATCTCACCCAAGGGGAAATTTTCTCTTTGAAGTGGCAAACTGAACATGAGGGATATGTTGAGAAACACTGACTATGCCCCTGTAGAGGGGGAGAAGAAACCCAGGGATGCAGGGATCCCAAACCAAAGTTCCCAGGGCAAGGCTGCCTGGAATGAATTGGTGGACCCAAGCATTCTTTAAGTCAAGGAGGCAAAAATTTATTATGCTTTTCAGCGGGCAAGAGTTCTTAGGGAATCTGCAACCATAGAGGGGTACAAGGGGTGTTTTTATAAAGGGTTAAAAGGGAAAACATGTCAGTTTGGTGTTTTGGGAGGTGGGATTAGGGAGTGGTTAAGGCGTGGTTAGTTCTTAAAGGAACATACCCATTTAGCATCTACTGTGCAGGAGTCTTCTAGGAAATAGCCCACAGGGTGTTACTAGGGGCGTGGTCTTTACTGTGAACCTGTCATTAAGTTCACTATCAGTTGGGGCTAAAGGAGAATAGTTTCTCATCTAGTGTTTTGTTAGACAAAATATTATGTCTGGGATACATGTAAGAAAGGTCAGTGAATAGTAAATATGGTTATGACTCAGTGTACAGTCAATTATCAGCATCCAGAAATCAATCTATAATTGGGCATAGCTGCTTACTGAGGAAGAAGCAGAGATAAGTTGGGTCATGCTGCCCTTTAACTAGAGAGAGACAGCCTGGGACAGAATATGTTTTGAGAACTAGATGTGTTTATGAGAACTGGATGTGTTTTGGAATTGGGGTTCAGGCACAGGCACCCAAGCAGAGGCTGTTAGAATTTAGAGTCCAAGCACAATCACCTCATCGCCCCCAAAATATATTGTCTCCTTTTTCATTTCAGTCTATCACTTGTAGTGTGCTTCATCACCATCCTCTAGAATTCAGGTTGGTCATTGTATTGATCAGAGCTCTCAAGTCTTTCTTTCTTTTCCCTCTACAGTAGTTCACTGGGTGATCTTATCAGTTTCCAAGGATTCGATTATCTTCTGTATGCTGATGAACCTCAGATCTATTTATCTATCCTAAAGCTCCCTGCTAATGTCTAATCTTGTGTCTCCACTGCATTTCACATTTAAAAATGGATGTCCAACACACATCTTAAACTCAACATGTCCAAAACTGAATTAATTATCTTTTCCCCTAAACTTTCTCCCCTTCTAAATTTCCCTTTTATTGTTGAAGGACAGTATTCCCCATTATTGGGAAGACAGTATCCTCCCAGTGCCCTTTCCTCCTTAATTATTCACCACCTCTTATCATCCATATCCAATCTGCCGCTGGGCTTGTAGATTTCACCTTCATCTTTTCTTTGGAATCTTTTCTCCTCTGATATTGCCACTAGCCTAATGCAGGCCTTCACCTTATCACTCCTGGACCACTGCAATAGTCTGATGGTGGGTCTGCCTGCTTCAAGTTTCTCCCCATTACAATCCATCCTCCATTCAGCTACCAAAGTAATTTTCCTACAGTGCCAGTTCAACCACATTACCCCCATACTCAATAAATTCCAGTAGGTCTCTGTCACGTTCATGATCAAATACAAAATCTTGTTTAGTATTCAAAGCCCTTCACAAACGCAGCCCTCTCCTACCTTTATAATCTTCTTACACCCCACTCCCTGATACATATTCTTTGATCCAGTGACACTGACCTCCTGAGAACTGTTCTAAAAACAAGACACTCCATCTTTGGCCTAAGGGCTTTCTCTCTGGCTGTCCCTGTGCCTGATCTCTCCTCCACTCTATCTACTGACATCCCTGGCTTCCTTCAAGTTCCAGCTAAAACCCCATGTTCTACAGGAAGCCTTTACCAAGCCCTCTTTATTCTAGTGCCTTACCTCATTATTTCCTTTTTATTCTGTATGTAGCTTATAGGCATTGTCAAACAGAACTGTGAATGCCACCCAGAGTAGACTGGTCTCTAACCTGGGAATGGCTGGAGCTGAACAGAGAAGCTAGAGGCAGGTGTGGCAGGATAAAAAGTAATGGTATAATTTATTTCAGAGTTAGGAAAACTACTTGCATGCAAGGAAGGACCCCACACCCACCAAGAAGGAGGGCTTAAGATGCTGGGGTACAGGCAATGCTTAAATATGTAGGTGGGCCAAACTATGACATAATCATTCTTAGGTCTTGAGTAGCTGTTCCCATGGCAGCCTCATGTGTGGACAACGCAGGTGTTCCTGGGTCCTGTGGGAACAGTCTCCAAGTTGACTGCCTCACAGTGGGGTACAGTACCTGGTTTGGTTCACTTAGCTCTTACAAGGAACAGGGATTGTGAGCAAGTCAAGCAAAGTGATGGATGGTTGGATCTCAAGGCCCTGGGAAATAGGGAGCAGTGAACACCTGGTGCTAGTCAAAGCAATACACTTTGCTAGAAGGTGAGATCATCCAGAGTGCAAAGGATTGTTCAGGGCACGATGGAGTACAGGATCTGGGAGCCCCCTTGAACTCTCCTTGAATCTTCCCACTAGATGAGGTGTTTGCCTGAGGCCATAAGCCTTTCATTATTGCTAGGCTCAAATCTCTAGGCTAGGTTACTCTTAATCTAGCTTAGCCCTCCATTGTCTGGCTAGTTTCCACCGTAGATCCTATCCAAGTGTCTATGCCCAAATCTGTTACCCTTAAACTAGCCTAGTCCTACATTGTCTGTTATCATCAGGTAGCCTTCAACTACTTCCCACCCTTAATCCCATTCTCTTGATTCCTGGAGTCTGACCACCTCAGTCCCATCAAGCTCCTCCTTAGACTCCTCCTCAAGACCCTCCCTAAACCCTTCCTCCCATCACCAGGACCACTCTACATCCTTCCCACAATCTTTGTATATATAAGTTTCATCTTGCCTCCATGAAGGTGCTCAGATTCCATTGACCTCAGATTGAATTTGACCTGCTTGTGAAAACAAGCATCACAAATGGTGAGATTTCTAAAGACAACCCAGTATGGCAAATCTGTAATAAACTTTGTTTTTCTCTTCGGCTGTGAGAAAGCTTGAGTGGAATTCATTTGAGCAGGACCCTGTGTGTTGGTATTTTGGGGTCTTAAACACCCCTAAATACACGGTTCCCTCACCTCATCAGGCACAGCCTGCTTGCTGGGCCTTATTTAGCTCTGGGAAACAGGGTACCAACAAAATATTAATATGGACAGCTAGGTGACCGTGGACAAAGTTCAGGGTCTGGAGTCAGGAAGACCCATCTTCCTGAGTTCAAATGTGGCCTCAGACACTTACTGTATAACCCTGGGCAAGTCAATTAACCCTGTTTGCCTCAATTTCCTCATCCGTAAAATGAGCTGGAGAAGGAAATGGCAAATCTTTGCCAAGAAAATCCCAGATGGGGTCACAAAGAAATCAGACACTGAACAATAACAAAACATATTTAATAATAATAGCTAATATTTATATAGTGCCTACTATGTGCCAGGCACTGTGCTTTACACATATCTCATTTTGTCCTCACAACAAGCTTTGTTGTTTCACCCCGCCTCTCCCCATTAGATTGTAAGCTCCTCCAGGGCAAGGATTTGTCTTGGGGAGGGTCAGAGGTAAAAATGAAAGCAGTGAGTGTGGGCACCTTTTTTAGGAGTTTTGAGACAGCGCCCTTACACAGTGGTCTGAGATTAGCGTCTAATTAGGATTTTTTTTTAAGAATGAAAGAAGATTTGGCATATTTACGAGTAGTTTGGAGGGACGGCGTGGGAGGTGCGGGGGGCCCCGGACAGGGAATGAAGATTAGAGGTGACCAAAGCTCCTTGGGGACTGTTTCATTCTTGTATTCCCCAGTGCCTGTCACGTAATAGGAGCTTAATAATTGGAAACCTATCTCAGACAGTGAATGTCTGTGTGACCCTGCCCAAGTCATTTAACTTACCTCAGTTTCTTCATCCCACTCACAAGGTAGTTGTGGGGAATTAGTGAGATAATATATGTAAGGTCCTTTGCAATTCTCAAAACGCCACATAAATGCTATTACTGTTAATAAATACTTGTCGACTGATCGATGGGGGTCTGGAGCAAGAAGACGCATGTCTCCCTATCAGAGAATGAAGGCAAGGAGTGCAGAATGGGGAGAATTCTGAAAAGCGCGGTACAATTTTTTATCTTTTGCGGTTTTCCTCCACCCGCGCCACTGGTTTTTTTTTTTTTGTTGGTTTTTTTTTTAATGTTCTCTAGGGGCGGTGCAAGGAGGCCTCTGCCCCTTTAAGGTCACCACCAGGAGACTGCTGACCTCGGCGCCTCCCCGCCCCTTCCTCCTCCTCGGGTTCCCAGCTTTACCCGGGGCGCGCAGAGGCCCGGGCCCTCCCCAGCTCCAGGGCCACGTGACTCGGCCCCAGCCTCAGAACCTCGGCCGCGGGGCTCCCTGTATTCCCGAGATTGGCTGCGGGCGCGACCATGACGGACTGAGCTGAAGGGATTGCGGCGGCTCGTCCCGGCTCTGCTCTCGTCGCCTCTTCCCCCTCCCCGGCTCTTCTATCTTCGCCGTGCAGACAGTGTCTCCGGGTCTTCGCCTGGCTTTGCATGAACTCATCCCTTGCGGGGGAGCCCCCCGTCAGCATGTAAAAGGGAGGGGGGCGAACGAGCCAGTCCCCGGGCCCTGGACTGAGTGCGCCCCAAGCCCACTCCCCCTTCCTTCCCCTTCCTTTCCCTTCCCCCATCGGACTGCGCTGGGCCCTGCCGGGCGGGCTGGCGGGAGAGGCCGCGGCTAAGCCGGCGAGCTCTCGGAAATCTCGCGCAGTCCCGCGAGAGGATAAGTTGAGGGAACATGGCGACGTCTAATCTGTTAAAGGTAAGAACCCCACTGCTGCCATCCCTCTCCGCCTCTCCGGGCTCTGCCACAGGCCCACGCCTATGAAGTAGCACGCCTGTATCCGGGGGCGGATGCTGTGCCGGGTCAGATGATAGGGCCGGTAGTGACAGCGGAGATTGAGGGGACGTTGTCCCTGGGCGCTGGGGGAAGAGGGGCCTTGCTTCCCCCCGCCCTCTTCCCCCCCCCCCCACCAGTTGCGGTGTGTCGGTGTCTCCGTGTGTGTAGCCGGCGGGGTCGTGGGGAGCCTTGAGATCACTCAGTGGGATACTCATTTCGGGGACGTGGGGTACACTTCCTTTTTAGAGGTTCCCCTACGCCCCCAGCTCTCAAGGATCTAAGGCGTAGAAGAGAAAAATCCGAGGAACACCTGGGCTGCAAGATGCTGATCATCCCATTAACCTCACCTCTTTTCCCCTCCTTCCCTCCAAGCCAGACGAGGTTTGTAGGACCCCTCCCCCCCCCATTAGTTTGCAGAACCCTCCACCCCAATTCCCTCCTGTTCTCTGCTCCTGTCTCTCAGCTTCTTTAAGGGCTTGAGCTCTTGCTATAACACAATAACAAGATATTAGAGGATTTTAAAAAATCTTTTTTCTAAAGAAAGCAGTTTTGTGCAAGAAGCAAACTGTTTTAGGTTTATTGGGTGTGTGACAGGAATAATGTTGGGGGTATGGCTCCATAAGCAGGCTAAGAGGGGGTGCAAATGAAGTGAAAGAATCATTGGATCTCCATATTATTTTACAGTAATATTCACATCGGAAACTTTTTGCCTATATGGATTCAAAGGGTTTTAAACCTGTAAGGGACCCATCAATATAATCCTGTCATTTTACCGATGAGGAAACAGGCTTATATATAAAGAAGTGGCTTGCCTAAGGTCACGTAGTCAGTTTGAACAGTAATAGGAGCTAACTCTTAATTCTGGGGGCCTTTCCTTTTTTACTACCTTGTATTTCTGATTATTTCCGAATGATTCACATTTTTCCTAGTTTTATCCTTTCACTTTGGACTAGTCACTTATGGCCACTTCCCATGTCATAAATCACTTTTCTCTTATCAAATCATAGTACCAGTTAAATTTTGTCTATATTTGGTTACTTAAACATAATTTGATGTTTGAAGTCAAGACTGATTTGAGCATGGGTGATGGTTTGGGTACCATTTTCCACGTTATGCAAACAATTTAAACTAGTGCTTATACATATATATATAGTGTGTTTGTGTGTGTGTGTGTTCAAAAGGCAGTTTTTCTTGAGGGGGGAAAGGGATGCTGATTAGTATTAGCAGATTTCTTTTTTGGTGTCAGTTCAGGCTCTTTTTAGTTTGAAAGCTGTTTATCTGCTGAGATTCTTTTCTACTTTTCACCTCCTTACTACTTAAGGCTTATCTTTTAACTTTGTTATGTGTGTTGTTTTTTTCTGTCTGGAGAAGGGGATTAAGTGATCAGTAGGGAATTTGTGCAGAGTTCATCTAGTGCATTCGACATTTATTAAGCACTTACTGTGGCCTGGGCCCTGTGCTAGGTCCTAGGGGAAATTCCAAGCTTAAAATGGTCAGTAGTCTCCTTAGAGCAGGTGTTCCTAATCTTTTTTGTGTTATCTATCCCTTTTGGCCTATAGATCCTTTCTCAGAATAATGTTTTTAAATGCATAAAATAAAACACATAGGATTACAAAGGAAAACAAATTATGTTGGAATAAAGTTAACATTAAAAAAATAATGTTCATGGACCCCAGCTTAAAAGACCCTAGAGACCTATTAGAATCTAGAGTGGTAAAAGATATAAAAACAGAAAACTACAATGCACATTCTTAGATAATGTGGGATTTGGGTTTTGTTGGGTTTTTTTTTTTTTTTTGTATCTAGGATATCATCAATGAATACAGTTCAGTAAGTCATTGCAATTTGTGATCTAAGAGACTTCCCTGGGACACTAAAGTTAGGGAAGTTGTTCATGATCAGCCAACCAACTAAGACATATCAAAGGCAGGACTTAGAATTAGCTCTTCCTTTAGCCTTCTCCCACTACTTAACTGTCTCTCTAGATGTATGCATTAGAGAATTGCAAAACAAATTGTTCTGTGAGGTCTGAGAGGGGGAACAAAGGAGGCATCTTGGAGGAACATTGACATTTGAATTGGACTTTAAAAGAGGGAAGGAATTCAACAGATAAAGAGGGAAGGGGAAGCTATTCCAAGCATAGCAAATCTTAAGCTAAAGGGCCCAAAGCTAGGGAGCCTTAATTGGGTGAATTCAGTTGGCAAAGAACAGTCCAATTTGACTCCAGGGCAGTAAGGTGAGTTTACGTTTTGTATATGTATGAATTATATATATGTATATATTTTGTATATGTATATTTTTGACCCCAGGGCATTAGGGTGGTTTATTAGATATAGTGCTGGACTCCTCTCTCACATACTTACTAGCAGTGTGACCCTGGGCACTTAAGTCCCTTTAACTCTCAGCCTCAGTTTTCTCATATGTAAAATGAGGACGATAATGATATTTTTTTTACCTCCCAGGGTTGTCGTGAGAATCAAATGAGATAATATATGTAAAGCACTTGACAAACTTTAAAGTGACATATGAACATCATTATTTTAAGACAGAGCCTTTAGTGACAGGCAAAGGAGTTTTAATTTTACCAAGTAGGCAACAGATAGGTAGCCACTGAAGATTTTTGAACAAAGTAGTGAATTGACTAGATCTAAACACGGGAACATTATGACAATGGTATGCAAAATAAGTTAGAGGAGGAAAAACGTGGAGGGTCTTTTCAGTTGGCACTGAATGCCTTTTGTGTGTTGAATCTGTTCAGGGAAAATACAAAAAAAGTAGATGGGTACTCTCTACCTTTGAAAATAACATAATAGATTCTCTTTGTATGCTTAGATTGGAAATACCTGCTGTATTGTATCCCCTGAGATCATTCTAGGGATGTCTTGTGCTCTCAGCTATAGCAGTAAAGTGAAGTGACTTTGCCAAAATTCAGAGTTATGGTTCCAGTTTGGGGAATGCATATACATGTATATATGTATGTATATATGTTTTAATTTTCAAAGAATTATAGTGCCCCCCCAAAAATATTCTCTTACTTGTAATTAAGAACCCTGCCTATCAGAAACATTTCAGAAAATAAGACTATAGAAGCAATGTTGAAGAAAATTCATATTTTCATTTTTAATGTGCTGTGGGTTTTTCTGATACTTATGGTGAGGGAAAATGAGATTTATTGCCCCCCTTTTGGTATAGCCTGTAAGTACTAGGAAGTTAAAGTAGTCAGATAATGCTAGTGTAACTGAACTGAATTTTTCCATCTCTAATTGAATTAAATTGTTGTGTATTTTGTAGTGCTATAGTTCAGTATAATAACATAGTTATTTTAACAATTTTTTTAAACATGGTGCTGCAGAGACTTATTTACTATTTTCTATTTTTTGGTATTCATTTTAAAAGATTGATTAAAATAAATTTATATTTTTTACATGTGTGTATATATATGTGCATGTGTGTGTGTGTGTGTATATATGTACACACATACATATACACACAGAGAGTGATCTTTCTGTCTTTTCCTGAGGCTGATAAAAATGTGTTTTATGAATATTTAGTGTTCAAAGAGCAGCCAGCTGCTTATTAATAGTGCTTTAACTTTAAAGATGTACCGATCTTGAATAATAATAGAACTAAAAATATGCTGAATTTATGCATCTCCCACCCCACCAATTTTGAAAAGAAAATTTTAATTTTTCCTCTCTAATTTACCTTTCTCCAGCATACTTTTTTCCCCCTGCCTGGAGGGAATCAAAGGGGCCTGCAAAGGCTATGGTGCTTGAATCATTAAGCACTTAGTCTTTGCTAGATATTGCTAGGCAGTAGGAATACAAAATAGAAAAATGAATTGGTCCTTGCCGGTAAGTTCTAAATAGTCCTTTTTAAAATCTCATATAGCATTGATTTAGAGGTGAAAGGCACCCTTTAGTTCAATCTGTCTATTTTACAGATGAGAAAAATAGTTGGTGCTTAAAGATTTAAAAGTACTTTCTTCATAACAACCCTTTAGAGATTGGTAATGTTATGTATTATCTCCATTTTTATAGTTAAAAAAAAAAAGTTTTGTTCACAGTCAGATAATTATTAAGTGGCAGAGTTAGGCCTAAGTTAAGTCTACTGTTTTTCACTATGCCAGGATCATAGAATTGCAGAACTTGAGTTGATATGCACTTCATATAATTTTTTCCCTTTTTTTTTGGTATGGCTGATGTGGAAATATGTTTTGCATGATTTTACATGTATAATTGCTATATCATTGCTTACCTTTACAGTGGGTGGGGGAGGGGGTGAAGGGGAGAATTTGAAACTCAAAATTTAAAAAGAAAATAGAGGAAAAATAAAATAAAAGTAAAAAAAAAAGAAATGTACTTCAGCAGTGATCTTGTTCAACCCTTACCCCCCAAAAATCTCCTTCACAGAATACTGAGTAAGTGTCATCTGGTCTGTTGCTGAAGACCTCCAAGGATGGGGAACATATGCCACATCTCTGGCCAATCCTTTCTACTTTTGCATAGCTACAGTTATTAAGAAATTTTTCCTGACTTGAAGACTAATTTTACCTCTTTGAAACTTCCTACCATTACCATTGTTTCTGGCTTTGCAGTCAGAACAAGCATAATCCATCTTTCACAGTACAATTTTTCACATATTTGAAAACAGCTATAGTATTCGCCCTGAGTCTTCTTCAAGATAAAAATTACTATTTCCTTCAACTTATGCTTGTATGGCATAGACTTAAGACTCTTCCCCATCCTGGTTGCTTTTTGGACACACTTCCAACTTATCAATGTCCTTCTGAAACTGGCACCTAAGAACTGAATTCAAGGCTACAGACTTGACATTTTATAAACTCAAGTTTATGTTATAATTTAAGAGGGATGTAACTGGAAATAGAAATATGTAGTTAAAGGAACTTGGAGTTATGGGTAGAAGCCACTGAGAGGTAAAATTCAGGTTCTTGTGAGGACTGCAACAATTTGAGCTAAGTGTAAATCATATGGAGGGATCCATATTTGACTTCATGTTGCACTAGGTAACTTGAGATTCAACTCTTGAGTTGCTATGATTTCTGTTATTGAAATCCATATTAGATGAGCAAATAATAAAAGTACCTAGCATTTCCAAATGAGTTTAAGCCCCCAAACTAGAAAAGTTATACCTTAAAGTGCTGAATATACTTAGAGCTGTGTTCACTGAGCCTATTAGGAACATTTGAGGAATTGTGGAGAACAGACATTTGTAGGGAGACTAGAGGTGTAGGGAAATGTTCACCTTTTAAAACAAGGAAAATCTAGATTGCCAAAATCACATGATATAAATTGTGCAGAATGCAGAATTATGTAATTGCCGAAGAAATTAGAGATATTTCAGGTAAATTTAATCTTTCGAAGTTAATGCTTTGTTGGAAGGTACCAACAATCTTCAATTTACCCTCCTTTCCAACTTTTATGTCTTTGGTAACTCTCTTCTAGCTCTTCTTTATTTTTTAATTATTGACACAGTATATGTGTTGTTAATCTGACAAAGTCTCACATCTTTTTTTTAATAATTTATGTTATAAATGATGTCTCAGACCACTTTTTGAGCATGTCATCATTGGTGATGCACAGTGTGTATCATAGCTGCCATGTCTTTACATTTGGGATATCTACAGTTTAATTTTTGAGATTGTGGTGTTCCATGTTGAGTAACCATGTAGCATCATTGGCATAATTAAAACAATGGACATTTGTGTCAGAGTTCATTGAAAAGTGCTACACGATTTCCCAAATTCTAACCAGCCCACTTTCCCTCTCCTTTTTACTTCCTGGGCTGAATTCATTGGTCTGTTTATAGATTTCATACACAGTATACATACTATCCTGTTTGTCTAATTTTTTTAATCCTTAGAAAACCTCAAAGGATTGTATTCACAGCAAGAGAAGAAACTGGTTAAAAGCACTAAGTAGTAGTAGTGGAAGGGGAATGTGTACTGTACTTTATCTGCCATCTTATTCCAGTCTCTTCTACTGGAGGAGGTTGCCTCAGAAACTATGGCAACTTTACTTCCATAATGATGCATGATAAAAGAAGAGTTTGAGCTCTCCTTTGGAACCCCAAGGAAATCAGAATAGCTCTAAGCAAGCTGAGATTAGTGCCCAGGATTACTGGTCTTGTTGTGTTTGTCCTTTGTTTTCGAAGAGGACCATGACATCAGAGAGAAGATGACACAATTTGCACTTGATTTTGATTTGAGTCAGGGAGGGCTGTGCAAGGTCACCAGCCTCATTTTCTCCTCCCAAGCCATCTGGGTCCAGTGGCCAAATACTCATCAGGATGACTGGAGATGAGCCAGGATGCAATGGGAGACCCTGGCCTTTTTAGGTTCTCACTTTGAGTGAGGTAACACCCATTCAGTGAGTAGGCCTCTTTAAGAAGTGAGTCAAGGGATGGCCCCTTTAATTTAAAAAAAAAAAATCAGGCTGGGAGGGGAAGACCCTCAGGGTTGCTGGCCAAGAGAGAAACAGTTATGATTTGCATTCTGAGCCAGGAGGGCCCAAAATATAGCCATTGAGTGGTGTTTGGGCAGTGACCTGTGAAAGAAAGTGAGAAAGAGAAAGAAAGAAAAAAGACAGGAAAAAAAAGAGGAAAGAAAGAAAGAGGGAGGGAAGGCAGGAAGGAATCTAACCAGTAAACCCCAAGTTAACTGGGCAGCTTACACCAATCAAAATTTTACCTTCCTTTGGAGAGGAGAGGAAGAGGTCAAAGACCAGCTGAGTTACCCAACTGGTTGGATCCATGAATTCAGGCAGCTCAGACTACTCACGGGTGGTATTTGTCTTTCATCCTTGAAGAGCATGACATCAGGGAGACAATGACATGACTTGAGTTGACTTTGATTTGAGTGAGGGAGGGCTGTGCAAGGTTACCAGCCTCACTTTCTCCTCCAGAGCCATCTGGGGCCAGTGGCCTGATATTCATCAGGATGACTGGACATGGCCCATGATGCAATGGGAGATTCTGGCCCTTTTAGGCTAAGGCCTTTTCAAGTTCTCACTTTGAGTGAGGTAACGCCCATTCAGTGAATAGTCAACTGGTCTTAGAACTGAAAGGAAAGACCAGGTGGTCTTGGTTTTTTGAAGTCAAAGCCAAAGTCAGGCTGGTGTTTGAGTTTGAAGCTGGATCATGCTGTGGTAATAATGATGATAATAGTAATAATAACTAGCATTTATATAGTGCTTACTGCTACTAAGCATTGTGCTAAGTGCTTTACAATCTCATTCGATCCACACAACAACCCTGGGAGGTAGGTGCTGTTATCTTTACAGTTAAGAAAATTGAGGCATACAGAGGTTAAGTAATTTGCCCAGAGTCACACATCTATCTAGTAAGTGTCTGGGCAGATTTGAACTCAGGTCTGCTTGACCTGTGCTCCTTTCATTGTTCTATCTAGTTAAGACTCAGCTAGCTATGTGTAAAGAGAGGTATTTAAAATTGGAATAAAAATTTATGCACAGAAGATTATTGAGAGCCACAGTTTAAGATTCAGACATCAGAGTTCCTTCTGTTTTGGGGGTAGCGGTAGAGGATAGACATTTTGAACTAAACAAGAATTTCGTTGCTCTACTTGAGCTATAGGAGCCCCAGAATTCCTTTCAACTGGGAGCTTTCTTCTGCCACTGTCCTCTTTTGGAGTCATTAATGCTCTTAAATTTTTCCTTTTCAGTCTGTTTTCCAAGTCAGTTGTTTCTGTTGTGAGTATATTTTCTTTCCTTTTTTTTCCCCAGTTTTTTTATTTTGTTTTAATATTTCTTGGCTTTCATTTGGTCCATTCCAATTTTCAGGGAGTTTGTTGCTTGGGCAAAGTTTTGTGCCTGTTGTGCTAAACTATCAATTCTCTTTCGAATTCTTTCATTCATGGTTCTCATTTCTTTTCTGCATTTTTTTTTCTCTAGTGCTCTCACTGAGCCACACTGATGCTTCTGGACTTGCTTTTCTCTCTGTACGCAACTTTGGGCTGTCAGTTACTTGTTACTTGGAATGCCACCCTTGGGTGCTCAAGTTCCCTCGCCTCGTTATGCTCCAGATCTGCACTGCTTCTTGTCACCAGCCATCATGGCTCCCCTCCATGATCAGTTCTCAGGGGAGGTTCCTAGACCCCATTTCTCTCATAAGAGTTCCTTCGTCTCAAGTTTACATCCCATATCAGGGTCTGCTGAAGCCCTTAGTGGTATTTCTTGCATTCTACCTGTAGGTTGGAGCTACAGGATTTCACAACCTAACCTCAGCAGGAGGAAATGCTTTCTTGGCACTAAATATGGTTTCCTCTAGAAACATTGTTTCACTTGGTAGTTTGGTTTTATTGTATTATTAGTACAATCTGATACTTCTAGTATACATTGTAGATTGGCCTGAAAAACCTAATTGCTACTTATAACATTGTTTTTCTGGAAAATTCAATCTACAAACTTTTATTAAGTATCCATTTAAGCAAGGCAATATATAAGTCAAGAACAACGATAATAGATCAATAAGATCCTTCCCTGCCTGACCCTCAGTAAGTTTAAGTAGTAAAAGGAGTTATGTATTTTAGCCAAATTAGACTATATGCCTTGTGAATTCGACATTGCATCTCCACTATAACCACCCTCCCCATTCCTTGAATGAATTCCCTCCTCATGTCTTCCTGTCAGAATCTTTTTCTTTAAAAACATCATTCAGGTGTCATCTTCTTTTCCATACGTGTATTGTATTCCCTCAGTAGAATGTTAGCTTGCTTTGTGAGGCAAGAACTGTCTTTGTTTCTCCAATGGCAAGTGTATACTAGGTGCTTATAAAATGTGTTTTGGACTTGCTGACAGTTGTGTGTGTGATTCAGAAAGCATTGTGCCTACCATGTTCAAGCACTGTGCTAGGCTTCAGTGATGTGCTGACGAAAATGAAACAGTTCCTCCCCTCAAGGGGCTTACATGCTACTGGGGGGAACCAACATGTACGGCATAGCAAGTACAAAATAATTTGGTGAGTGAAGGGCACCCATAACGGAAGCAAACTGGCATTTGTTAAGTTCCTTCTATATGCCAGGAACTGTTTTAAGTGCTTTACAAGTATTATCTCATTTGATCTTCACCTTAACCCTTGGGAGGTAGGTTATCCTATTTAGGGTATTGTCCCTATTTTGCAGTTGAGGAAACAGAGGCCAACAGGGTTAAGTATTTGCTGAGGGTCACACAGCTAGTAAGTGGGTCACATTTGAATTTGAGTTTCCTTTGCTCCAGACCCATCACTCTTTCCACTGCACCACTTTAGCTGCCTCTAACAAACAGAACTTGAGAACCATAAAGGAATCTGAAGCAGAAGTGCATTCCATGCATGGGAGGCGGTTTGTACAAAGACATGAAGACTGGAGATACAGTGTTGTGTATAGAGGGTCAGTAAGTAGGCCAGTTTGACTAGAAATTAAAATCCATGAAGAGAAGTTGGATAATTCCAACTTACTTCTCATAATGGTTGTACTAATTCACTATAGTAATTCCAGAAAGGAAGATTGGAGCCAAGGTTTTAAACTATAGTAGTTTGTTGAAAAGGTTGGATAGAGAAGAGAAGCAGTTGTGAACATGTGGAGAATTTTGGAGGACTCAAGGGGAAGGACACTAGCCTCCTATAATCTCTGTGTTAAAAATCACTAACCCCTGAAAGTACAACAGGTTCAACTTTGGGGGTTTTTCTCCAATAATAACCTCTATGACTCTCATCTCCATTCAGATGTTCCCCTGGGAACACCTAATTCTGACTGTCTCCCAGAGGATTTTCAATTCATCTGCTAATAATTGGGTTAACTAGACATTAACTGTAAAAGACATTTATTTAAGATAGGCACACAAAAGGATTTCTTTTGGAACTCTTACCAAAGCAATTAGGAAAACCTCTTTTGGTGCTTTCCACTTTCCTCCTATATCAGACTAAGCTTGATTCAGGTTGGTCCTAGTAGTTAAAGTCAGATATTGAAATGAAGTAAGTTATTCAGTAGTTAACAAAATGTTTTGCTTTGCCATTGTATAGTAAAAATACTCACCTAGGATATAAGCCTTTCACTGGAGGCCCCACTCATTTTCATATGCAGCTGAATAATGCAGTGAATATTGTTGAAGTACAAAGACCTTAGATCTTTCTCTAAACCTTAAAATGCTATATAAATGCGTTATTTATTCATGTGGATATTCATCTGGTCCACAAATCTGGGTGTAGTGTCTCAGGACTTCTGTCCTTTAAAGGGCCCTCACTCCACTTGGAATCTGTGATTGCCTTGGTGGCTTGAGTCTTATCTCCCCTGAGCCAATCAAGTCGTGGGCACAGTTTCCTTGCCTTTTAGGAAAAGAATGAGTCTGACTTACTATAGAGATGGGGAGACACAAAGAGACCCTGTTGAATGTTGATCATTTCACACCTCCCTGTAGGTTTGACCTACAGCTATTACAATTCATAGTGCCAGTTGGTAAATTGTTGACCTTGAGTGTGTGGAGGGACTGGATTCATGAGCCCTCTAATGGTACAGGTTTGGGGTCTAAATTGCAAGTGCACAGGTTCAGAGCCTCCATGTGTTTGTCCAGTCCAGAAACTCATGCTCAACACTTCCTGTGATTCTGAGTCTCCTGACTGCCCTTGGTCACACTTCAGATTTGAAGATCCCCTTATGCAGTTGTCATAGCTGTTCCTTCAGTATCATTAAATTCAGTTTAACAAATATTTGTGGTGCTGTTGTGTTGTTGTGTTTGTCCTTTGTTTTCAAAGAGGACCATGGCATCAGGGAAATGATGACTTGACTTGCAAGTGACTTCGATTTGAGTGAGGGAGGGCTGTGCTAGGTCACTAGTCTCACTTTCTCCTCCAGAGCCATCTGGATCCAGTGACCAGATATTCATCAGGATGACTGGAGATGACCCAGGATGCAGTGGGAGACCCTGGCCCTTTTAGGCTAAGGCCTTTTCATGTACTCACTTAGAGTGAGGCAATGCCCATTCAGTGAATAGGCCTCTTTAAGAAGTGAGTCAAGGGATGGCCCCTTTAATTAGTAAAATAAATAAATAAATAAATAAAACTGGGAGGGGAAGACCATCAGGGTTGTTGGCCAAAAGAGAAACAGTTATCATTGACATTCACTCTGAGACTGGAGGGCCCAAAATACAGCCATTAAGTGGAGCTTGGGCAGGGACCTATTGTGGTTCAATCTATGATCTTCAGAGTGAACTGGGTTTAAGGTTTTGTGAAGGAAGAAAGAACAGAAGGAAGAGAGAGAGAAAGATAGATAGATCGATCAATAGATCTAGCCAGTAAACCCCAAGTTAAGTGGGCAGCTTCTGGCCATCAAAATGTACCTTCCTTTGGAGAGGAGGAGAGAACAAGCTGAGTTCCCCAACTAGCTAAGGATTGAGGATCTGAATTCTAGCTAAATGGAGAGCAGGGAGTATCATTAACATTTGGAAAAAAAAATTATACCACTTTTATACCCAAATGCATCTTTGCTTCTCAGAGAACATTATAACAAAATTAACCAGTATATCAAAATTCACCATTATTTGCAAAGTTCCTCATTCTTGGTTCTTTCCCCTTTCAAAGAAAGGAGTGGATTGCATTTTTACATCTCTTCTTTGGATCCAAGCTTGGTCGTTATAATCTCACAGCATTCAGTTTATTTACATTGTTGTTTTCATTGTGTAAATGTTTTCCTGGTTTCATTTATTTCACTTTGTATCAGTTCATATATCTTCCCATGGTTTCTCTGTAATCGTCACAGCAGTCATTTCTTACAGTACAACAACATTCTATTCATGCACTGCAATTTATTTAGCTATTTCCCCAAATAGGTGAACATTTACTTTGTTTCCAGTTGTTTTTTTTACTGTCACAAAAAAGTACTTCCATAAATATTGTGTTATGAGGCCTTTTTATCATTAGCCTTCTTGGGGGTATATGACTAATGGTGCCACCTCTGTGAAAGGTCTTGGGCATTTTAATTAT
The DNA here is from genome assembly GCF_011100635.1 of Trichosurus vulpecula. Classification (NCBI taxonomy): domain Eukaryota; kingdom Metazoa; phylum Chordata; class Mammalia; order Diprotodontia; family Phalangeridae; genus Trichosurus; species Trichosurus vulpecula. Next base: position 139,293,921 of record NC_050574.1, on the reverse strand, counting down.
TACTTTACTAGGCTGATTCTAACTTACTTCTCATATTGGTTGTACCAATTCAGTTTCACCAGTGTGTTAGTGTGCAATTCCATTGAGGGCTCTTTGTTCCTATCCGCTTACTCACTGGGAAATTTTTTTGATTTTGTGTATTTGTACCAGTTTTCTTTATATTTTGCACATCAAACCTTTATCAGAGATGCTTGGTGTAGATTTTTTTCCCAATTAAAACTTTTGTTGATGCCCTATTTTAGTACAGTCTTTTATGCTTTCTATTCTTATGATTATGAATTCTTCCCTAACAATATTTGTGAAAGGGACTTCCATCATTTCTACTGTTTTGTTTTTTTTTTTAAATGATATGACTTTATGTTTACATCAAGCATCTATTTGGAGTTTATTTTGGTATATAAGGTAGAATACTAAACTTACTTTCTGCCAGACTGCTTGTTTGCTTCTAAGTCTTGCTTATCTGCTCTGTTCTACTGACCAGCTTTTCAATTTTTTTTGTCCAGTACCAAGTAGTTTGGATAATTAAGCACTTTTTAATATTTTTAAATTTAATAATGCTAAAGAGCCCCTTTAGTCCTACTCTTTTTTCTTTAGATATTACCATTTTCATTAGGTGCTGCCTACCTAACCTTGGAAAGTAAATGTCTCTTGAATTGCTTAATTTTTGTTTATTATCGTCAACATGATATAATGGACAGAATGCTGGCATCAAAGCTATGAAGATCTGGATTCAAGACTCAGTTTAGACATGTAACTGTATGACTCTGGGCAGATCACTCCTCAGTGGTGTGGGAAACTCTCTGAGGACTATAGGTTGCAGAGAATTTGCTGACCTTCATTGGTATAGAGATTTTATTCACCTGGGCATTCCCTGTACTGACAGGACCAAGTTTTCTCAAATAGTTTATCTGTAAAAATGTTTTGTAGTTAAAATGTAAGTCCTGGGTGCGTCTTAGAAAGCTAACCCAGTTAGTTGTTTTATACGTTTAATAGTTTTTTTAGTAGAATTTCTTTATCATTTCCTTTTGGATTTTGTACTGTATAGAAATGCTAATTTTTTTTTTTGAGGATTAATTTTGTGACATACTTTATTGAAACTATTAACTGTTTCTTTGCATAATCACAGGGCTGTTTTAAGTAAACTAACATCATTTGCAAAAAGGAATCATTTTGTCTCCTCTTTGGTGATGTGTACTCCTTAACTTCTTTCTCTTGTTTTATTTCTGGGAACTGGAAATGTCTGTAGTGGATGTGATCAAGTTGTAACACAAACAAGGAATTGCAAAAGAGACATAAGGGATTTTGCTTTTGGAAAATAAAAACAAAAAAGATGGTCAGAATAGATGAGCCAAGGGATAACCATTTGACAAACCTATGTGCTCCAGAATGTTACCTTCATTTGTATGGACCCCTGTGACAGACTTACAGGAAGACATGGACAAAAGTTGCACAGGATGCATTTTAATTTACCTAGCTGAAATCATGAATGCATCAGAATTTACGAAGTCGAAGAGAAAACCTGAATTAATAAGGTCACAGATCCATTCTCAAATTGATGTCATGTTGTTATAGCTAGTATTTATAGTGCTGGGTTGAATAGTGGTAGGCAGAGGGGGACCTTTGTTATATTGTTGTACTTAATAGAAGCACTTCCTTCATGTTTCTTCCATTGTAAATAATGCTGATTCTTAGTTCTGTGTACGTTTTGTAATTTTGATCACATTAAAAAAGGTATCTTCATGACATGCTTTTTGGGACTTTTAACATGAATGAGTCCAGTATTTTGTCAGATGATATTTTTTTTGCATCTACTGATGTAATTATGTGGTTTTTGTTGTTTGATTAATTATAATTATTTTGCCAGTGCTGAACTATTTTTATGTCCCTCTTATAAGTCCAACAGGGTTGTAGTAGGTGACTTTTGTCTATATTGCTGTAGTTTCTTTAAGGCTTTATTTAACTTTTTTTTTGCATTGACATTTATTAGCAAAATTCATTTTAGTTACCATTCTCATCTTCATTTCAATTGGCAGCATTACTTTGAGGGAAAAAATTTCCTAATTCATCCTAGTTAAAAATTATAAAATATTGAACAAAATTTTAATGTTTTATACTTCTATGAGTTTTATATTTAGATTTCTCAGCATGTTTTTAATTGTTCTGTGGCCTCAATGTACTTTTCTTCCTTAAAAATTCTTAAAGTTGATCATTCTTTTTACATCATCTTTATTTTCAAATTTTCCCAGAGTCATCCCTTGTAATAAAATTTTTAGAAGAGAGAGGGAAAAAACAGTCCAGCAAAAGAAACCAACCCATCAAAGGAGCCTGACAACATATTAAATGTATACGTATGTTTCCCTACCTTTGCCAAAAAAAAGAGGGCAGAGGAGCCAAGCTTGGTCGTTATAATTGTTGTAGTCATCATTTATATTATTTTCCTGGTTCTGCTTTTACTTCACTTTGCATCAGTAACTATATACATTTTAATAATGAAAAGCAACTTCAGTTTACTAAAGTTCTTTTTTGTATAAGATAAAAAAATCTAGAATGTTTCTGATCCTATTTCAGGTTCACCATTAGGTCAGGTATATACATGGATCTCAATTAAGATCTGGAATCAAAATCCATCCCTTGAACTTAATATGTTTTTCCTTTAGAATAACAAGGTCACTGATGATTTTACCACTGGGCTCTCTCTGATTTCCAGTGGTAGTGAATTCTGCAACCAAAGACTTTTGACTGAGACCAGGTTACCACTAATTCCAGCCAGGTTAGTATGAGCAGTCTTTTGATCTTAGTTGAGCTTATAGGGGCTAATCTAGAGTGCAGTGTAAACATTTAAAGTTAGATTTTTCTGACCTATGCTTTGAAAGCCAAAGCAAATTAATATTAAATCTATAGTTTAATTATAGTGTTTCTTTTGAATGTTCTACCAAAGGCTTCCTCTAATGCCTCATTTTAGTGTTAAGATGATTCCAGGTTCTCTAAGACCATACTGGGAGAGTGAAACATTGCATTAAAAAATGCATGTTATATATATATTTAAACATATTTATTATATGTGTAGGTAAACTTATGTGCTGATACATATTTATGATAAGTATGTACAAATTATGTATTTATAGATAGAGAAAACTTATGTGTATGTAAATACTTTATAAGTATATAAGTATATCCCATCAAACTGGAAGAAGTTTATTCTCTTGATGATAAGGCTGATATCCGAGGGCCAGCGTAACTAGCTAAACTGGGCATTGAGTGCAAATACTACTGTATTGATACTAGGTTTAATCAATCAGTAAGAATAAATTGAGCATGGACGATGGATAAAGCCCTGTACCAGGTGTGGTGGGGCCATGACAGTTTTTCTCAACTGTGGCTTCCTTTCCCAGAGTCCTAGTCTGATGCATGGAGAGTCAAATAGGATCATAAGTTTAGAGCTGGAAGAGACCTTGGAAGCTATTGAGTCTAACCTTCTCAGTTTATAATTGTGGCACTGAGTGGTGTAATGACTTACCAGAGTCTTACAGCCAATAAGTGTCTGAGTCAGGTGCTTGAAAAGCTGCATGTGTAAGCTCAGCGATAAATTATATATCTCTTTTCAAGGACTATTCTAACTTAAGGGCAGAAAGGATCGTCAATGTAACTTCAGCCATAATACGATAAATATTTTTGGCCATAGCAGCTCAGGAATTCTACTGGCTAATTGTTTCAATTTGTTTCAGGGTTGAGAGTATAGTTGTTGTCCTTTGTTCTCAAAAAGGACCAAAATGGCATCACTATGCTAGAATCAAGTTTCAATATGTCCGACTGTGGCTGATCAGACCAATACAAACTTGGAATGCTCTACCACACGTCAGACACAAATAGTCCATGTGAAGATTTGGGTTGGATACTCTAAATTTGTGCATCCTGCGTTTCCTTTGAGCTATTTCAGTTCTGCTTTGCTCATAGAGCACAGCACCTTCTGTGATGTGGGCACACCATACTGAGCAGTCCTGTGCCAGTGTCTCCTGTGTCACACAATCAATTCTAGTGTTCTTGAGAGTGTCCTTGTATTGCTTCTTCTGACCACCATGTGAACACTTGCCTTGTGTGAGTTCTCCATAAAATAGTGTTTTTGGCAAGGATATGTTTTGCATTTGAATAATGTGGCCAGCCCATCAGAGTTAAGCTCTCTGAAGCAGAGTTTGAAGACTTGGCAGTTTAGTTCCAGTGAGGACCTCAGTGTCTGGTACCTTATCCTGCCAGGTGATCTTCAGAATCTTCCTAAGACAATTCAGATGAAAGTAATTCAGTTTCCTGGCATGGTGCTGGTATACTGTCCAGGTTTCACAGGCATACAACAATGAGGTCAGCACCACAGCTCTGTAGACCTTCAGTTTGGCAATCAGTCTAATACCTCTTCTCTCCCATACTTTCCTTTGGAGCTTCCCAAACACTGAGCTAGCTCAGGCAATGTGTGCATCCACCTCATTATCAATGTGCACATCCTTGGAAAGTACACTACCAAGGTAAATAAACTTATTAACAGCATTCAAAATTTCTCCACTTGCTGTAACCAATGGTTCCACATATAGATGGTGTGGTGGTGGCTGGTGGAGCACCTGTGTTTTCTTGGTGTTAATTGTTAGGCCAAAATTAGCACAAGCTGCAGAGAATTGATCCATACTTTTGTTGCGTCTCAGTTTCAGAGGCTATATTGCTTCCTCCACTTTAGTCTTGACTTGTAGCCTTTTCAAATTGAAGAATTTACCATCAGTGCAGTAGCTGACCTTGATGTCATGTTCATCCTCGTTGAAAGCATTTAACAACATGGCTGAAAACATCTTGCTAAAAAGCATGGGAGCAAGCACACAGCCTTGTTTCATTCCATTGGTGACTGGGAAGTCCATTATCTAGAACCAAGGCAAGCAGCGTTGGTGAACTTCTCCAAGGGCAACCAAATTTTGACATAATTTTCCATAAGCCCTCACAACTAACAGTATCAAAGGCCTTGGTCAGATCTGTAAACATTGTGTACCCATCTCTATTTTGCTCCTGGCATTTCTCCTGGAATTGTCAGGCAGCAAACACTGTATCAACTGTTTCTCAGCCCTTTCTGAAGCCACACTGGCTCTCAGGTAGATGACCATCTTCCAAGTGAAGGATCTGCATTTCTTTTACCTTTATAGAGATGGACAATGGAGGCATCTTTGAACTCCTGGGGGATAACCTCCTCTTGCCATATAATCTGGAAAATTTCAGTCAGCTTTTATATGAGCAATGGACCCCCTACCTTGTAAAACTCAGCTGGAATAGAATCAGCACCAGGTGCTTTGCCACATCAAAGGAGCCTAATGGCATTCAAAACCTCTTCTTCAGTTGGAGCTTCATCTAGGGAGGGATTGACTTCAACCTGATACATACGGTCAGTGACTTCAGCATTGATTGATGATGGTCTGTTGAGAACACTATGGAATTATTCAGCCCATCTCTCTAGGATCATGTCCTTATCACTAATCAGTGTATACGCAATAATAAAAGCATGAGTCCTTGAAGTATAGTTTAGATAATTAGTTATTTTTAGTGGTGAAAGCATATAACTTTCTTCCTGACCCACTGTCTTGTTCTTTACCTATCTAGATGTACTTATCTCTTTGCTTATTCTTATGACATCCTAATAATATTTCAGACTTGCAGGACACAAAAGTCATGTATAGTCTTAACTCCTACCTAAATAGTGGTGGGAAACTTATTACTACCTCCCAGGGCAAACAACAGTTATTAGGAAGTTTTACCTGATATTGATGCAAAATCTGTGTCTCCCAAAGTTCCATTACACAGATTGCTCCCATGAGTGCAATATACCCTCCTTTTACCTCTGCTTCTTAGAATATCTAGATTTTTTTGAAGCTCAGCTCAGGTGCCATCTTCTACTTGAGACCTTTCCTGGTCACCTCCTCCCCAGCTCCCCCCAAAAAAATAGATCATAGATTTAGGGATGGGAGAAACTTTTGAAGTCGGTCTAGTCCAAAGGCATCCAATACACAGCCCATGGGCTGCATGTGTCCCATGACACTTCCGAGTGTGCCCCAATCAAATTAAAATATAATTGGGACATATTTCAGAAAATAAATAAAAATAGAGAATATGACATTGTAAAACTGAAAATTGATTTTAATTCTTTTTTTAAGACTTAAGCTGGAATGGATTTAATACTCTCCTACACTTGTAAGTCCAAACTCCTTACCTTTGTAACTCAGTTCTTCACCAGTGTTCCAAACTTGCCAAAGGCCAAGCTTTTGTCTGGTAATTATCTCCACTTAGGATTCAATTCTTTTGTGAAATGAATCTTAACTCTTGTCTACCTTTGTTTTTGTTCCTCCTTTTTAAGAGGACCAAAGTTTTCCCAGGTGGTGACTTGCTCATGAATTGGGTTCAACTGAGGCAGAGTTGCATAGTTGTCAACCCCAGTCTCTCTTTCAGAGTCATTGAAGTTCAGTGGCAAGGCAAAAATCAAGACGACTGGTGATGGCCCAAGATTCAGTGGATCACCATGGCATCTTCAGTGTCTGACCAAGCTCTAAGCCTTCCACAGCACCTGCTTCAGTCACCTTCAGCAGTTGAAACAAATTGTTCTCATTGACCCATTCTGCTGGGGAAAATCTTCATATGCTTGGGGTAGACATCCCCCTAACTCACTGACAGATTTGAGGCCTGTCAGTTACCTTCAATGTCCATCTGCTCAGACAGTTTACCAGAGTGTGGATGCTGCACATGCGATAGCTTGTTGGAGCCTCAGGTGAGAGTTGGGTGAAAGTAGACATCAAAAGTGGATAAGCAGCCCTGAGAAGGGTTCAGTAAACCCTCACACCATAGATACTAGTCCTCCCTGAATATCCCATACACTCAGTCTACCTTTGTAACCTCACCCACTACCCACTTAACTCAAATTCAGGTTGATTCAATCAAAGCCTTTGCATACTACTCCCCTCTCCCAAGGAGGAAATAATGAGGAGGAGCTGAGGTGATTCAACCTACCTTCTCATTAAGATGTCTGCCAATCAGAATTGTCATGATGTGATGTCAGGCCAATCAGAAGACAACACAGGGCTGAAGATTTTGCTCTGTCATCTTGCTAATTGTTAAAAGACCCCATCAGATTTTCACTTCCCAGAGCCAAGATGGCAGAGTAAGCAGGAAATCGCCCTAACTCTCACATATTCACCTCCAAAAAAACCATAAAATAGCACTCCAAAATGAATCCTGGAAAAGCAGAACCAGCAAAAGGCTGAAAAAATGTTTTAGCCCAAGAAACTTAGAAGGTCAGCAAGAAAGATCTCTCACTCAGGCAAAAGGGGAACACAGTCCAGGACAGGAAGCATTCCAGCAAGCCAGCAAGAAGCCCCACCTCAGCAAACCAGCAGATGATCCTGAGCCCCAGTGTGGCAGAGAAGGCAAACACCAATACAAGGACTCCCCCTCCCCCCACACGTGCCTCAGCCTAGCCAGGGGAACCACCAAATGTTTCAGTGTAGCCCCTAGCAAACAGGTAGATGCCTGTGGAGGACCCCATAGGTGCCTAAGGAAACAGGCAGATCCCAGTGCTGGGGCTCCTCCCCTCCTCCCCCCGCCACACACACATGCACACATAACCCAGCATAGCCCAGCAAACAAGCAGCCACCGGCACCAGGACTGCCATGTGCTTCAGTGCAGCCCTGGCCATATAAGCAAATGCCAGTGCAGGCATACCATGGGCCTCAGCACATGCCAGACACCAGCACTGGGGACCTCGACTCAGCACCAGGTTATCTGCCAGACCCCTATGGCCTCCAGTCAACCCCCACTCTCCACCCTTAGCACAGTACCAGACTGAGGGCACCCCAGGGACCTCAGGGCAATAACAGTGCAACACCAGGCAAACAGCTAGGGCCTGCAGACCCTGGCAAAGAAGATTACTCCACCCCAGGAGCAGAGTGTAAATTTAAAAATAAGGGAAAAGGCCAGAAAAGATGAGCAAAAAAAAAAAAGAATCTGACAATAGAAAGTTATTATGGTGACAGGGAAGATCAAAATACAAACTCAGAAGAGGACAACAATGTCAAAACACCTATGGGCAAAACCCTAGAGAAAAACAGGAAGTATCCTAAAGCCCAGAAAGAACTCATGGAAGAGCTCAAAAAAGACCTTAAAAATAAATTTAGAAAAGAAATGAGAATGATGAAAGAGAATTACAAAAAAGGATCATCAGCTTGGAAAAAGAAAACAACTCCTTAAAAAGTAGAATTGACCAAGTGGAAAAGGAGATACAAAAATCCACTGAAGAAAACAACTTCTTAAAAGGTACAATTGGCCAAATGGAAAAGAAGGTACGAAAACTCACTGAGGAAAACAACTCTTTAAAAATTAGATTTGGGTAAGTGGAAGCTAATGACTATGAGACATCAAGAATCAATCAAACAAAATCAAAAAAATGAAAAAAAATAAAAGATAATATAAAAAACCTCATTGGAAAAACAACTAACCTGGAAAATAGTTCCAGGAGACAGAATGTCAGAATCATTGGGCTGTGTGAAAGCCATAATCCAAAGGAGAGCCTGGACAGCATCTATCAAGAAATTATCAGGAAGTATACCAGAGGGCAAATAAGCATTGAAAGAATCCATCAATCACCTCAGGAAAGAGATCCCAAAATAAAAACTCCAAGGAATATTATAGCCAAATTACAGAACTATCAGGTCAGGGGAAAAATGCTGCAAATGGCCAGAAAGAAACAATTAAAATATCAGGGAGTTGCGATCAGGATTACACAGGACTTAGCAGCTACAACATTAAAGGACTGGAGGGTCGTGGAACATGATATACCAGAAGACAAAGGAGCTAAGTCTATAATCAAGAATCACCCACCTGGCAAAATTAAGCATAATTCTTCAAGGGAAAAAAATGGTCATTCAATGAAATAGAAGGATATCAGGCTTTCATAAGAAGACCAGATTGGACAAAGAATTTGATCTCTAGTATCAAGAGCCAAAAGAAGCCTAAAAAGGGAAAGAAAACATAAGGGATTCAGTAGAGCTGAACTGTTTACATCCTACATGGGAAGATGATACTTGTAATTCTTAAAAATTCTAACACATGACACATGGATGCAGTGGAATATTACTATGATGTAAGAAACAATGAAAAATGATGAGTACAGAGAAGAATAGAAAGAATTGAGTCAAGCGATACAAAGTGCAGTAAGCAGAACCAGGACAAGAGCATACGCAGTGACTACAACAATGTAAATGAAAAGAATAAAACATAACTGAGCGCTTTAAAATTATAATGGCCAAACTTAGCTCTAAAGGAGGGAGAGGTATAAAAAGACACTTCTCCTCTCTTGAAGGTTCCATGGCTGTGGAATGCTACATATGATGTCACTTTTTTTTATTGATTAGTTTTGTGAAATTTTTTTTAAAAATTTTTATTCTAAGGGATGACTCCCCAGGAGGAAAAAGGATAGGTGGAAAGTGTAGGTGATATAAAAACAAAAGGTAATAAAAAGAAATTAAGTGTACTTGGGGAGGAAAAGACCACGCCAACATAGAGGTTTGACAAATAGGAATGAGTCCCAAGATCTCAAATAGGATAGTCCCAAGATCTTTGAGAGCAAATTTCATAAAGTTCAGGGTGTATACCCTGAATGTTAAAGAAATTGTCCCAAGAGGTGTGGGAAGCATTCACATACACAAAATTCTGGTGATGTAAATGCACTTCCAGTGAGGAAGAAAAAGGGAAGCTGTGGATGTGGATGGAAAAGGAACTCATCAGCCAATTTAGTTATAAATAAGACGATTTTAGAAGATGGAAACTAGAGCAGGTAGTAGAGAATGAATTCAAGAATAGCATAGATCTGTAAGCATAATGTCACAATTCTTAAGGAGAACCCAGAAGGAGCAGAACAACAAAGGGCCTTTTAAAGGTTTGTTGGGGTATAGAACTTAACTGCCCTCAGTGGATATGACTGGTGAGCAGCTTGTAGAATAATCTTTGAAAAATCATAGCAAACAGGTGAGGTAATAGCATATATCTCATTTTTTCACCCATCCCCAAAATAGGAGAGAAGGTGGATCCTTCAAAATATGAGCCATGATCTTGAGTTTTGTTAGTGCAAATAGTCTAATGGAGTGTTTAAAGGATAGTTTATAAATATCTAGAAAGTGACACAGTGATCACTAGGAGCCAACATGGGTTCACACCAAACACCATTTCCTTTTTTGGCAGGAGAATGTCATAGATATAATCAACTTGAATTTCAGCAAGACCTTAAGTAAAATCTTTCTTGATGTCTTTGTGGACAAGATGAAGAGACATAGTCTAAATTTTAGTACAGGTAGGTAGATTCAGAACTTATTAAATGACTGAGTAGATAAAATATATTTCCTTGAGAGCAGGGATTGTTTGTTTTTGTGACTGATGTCTAATGCAGTGCCTGATAACAATAGTAGGTACTTAAGAAATGCTTGTTGATTGATTGGATCCAATATGTAGTGATTAATGGATAAATATCAGCTTTGAGGGAGATTTCAATAATCAACATTTTGCTCTGTGACTTGAATTAAGACATAGATATCAAGAGGGGATAAGAGAAGGGGGGAATCATAGAAAGAAGGGCAGATTGAGATAGGGAGTAGTCAGAGGGAAACACTTGAGGAGAAATGGTGAAAAGAGAATAGAATCAACAGGGGTGGGAAAGATAGAATTGAGGGAAATAGAGTTAGCAGTAGCAACTGAAAAAAATTTTGAAGCAAGTCTCTCTGATTAAGGCTTTATTTCTTAAACATATAGAGAACTGAATTAAATTTATAAAAATAAGAGCCATTCCCCAATTCATAAATGGACAAAAGATACTCGGTTTTCAGATGAAGTAATCAGAGCTATCTATAGCCATATGAAAAAATACTCTAACTCACTATTGATTGGAGAAATGCAAATTGGAACATACCTCATACCTGTTAGATTGGCATTAATAAGACAGAAAAGGTAAATGACAAATGTTGGAGGGGCTGTGGGAAAAATGAGACAGTAATACATTGTTGGTGGATTCAACCATTCTGCAGAACAGTTTGAAATTATGCCTAAAAGGTCAATGACTTAGCAATACCACTACTAATTTTGTATCCCCAGAGAGATAAAAACAAAAAACGAAAGGACCTATATGTACAAAAATATTTGTAGCAACTCTTTTCTGCGGGCAAAGAATTAGAAATTGAGGGGATGCCTATCAATTGGGGAATGGCTGAACAAATGGTGGTATGTGATTATGAATACTATTATACTATAAGAAATGATGAACAGAGTACTCTCAGAAAAATCTGGAAAGACTTACATGAGCTAATGCAAAATGAAATGTACTGTGTATGCAGAGTAATAACAATATTGTAAAATGATCAACTGTGAATGACTTAGCTATTCTCAGCAATACAGTGATCCAAGACAACTCTGGGCAAAAATGTTTTCCATTCCCAGAGAAAGAACTGATGGTGTCTGAATACAGATTGAAGCATACTTTTTTAAAATTTTTCTTGATGCTTTTTTTTGTCTGTGTTTTCTTTCACAATATGACTATTATGGAAATGTATTGCATGACTGTTACATGTATAACATGTAAGGGAGGAAGGGAGAGAATTTGGAACCCAAAGTTTTAAAAACTGGGGAAAAATAAAATATTAAACATAAAAAAGAAAAAAAGTTGTCTTGCTTATCAAATTTATGAATGATACAAGTAATGGGAAAATAGATAAATGATGGCATCCAAAACAGTTCAGTGGGCTACGTGACAGGTTTGGGTTGGCATGGCCTGCACTGGACTGCCACTCCACTCTCACCCTATTGCGATAGACCTTTTCTGCTGATACTTTTCTGAGTATTTGTGGGCTGGAAAATTGTTTTACCCTATCCTTTTGTGGGTTCTGCTGCTCCAGAATTTGTTTTAAGGCATTATTTGAAAGTCTTTGGAGGGGTTTTGAGGAGAGCTCAGGCAAGTTCCTGCCTTTTCTCCACCATTTTGGCTCCACCCCCTCCCCATCTTTATTCTTACTAACTTCAAATTCAGCGTTCCTTTATTATGAATGTGTTGTTCAGTCATTTTTCACTTGTGTGACTCTTGGTGATCCCATGTGGGGTTTTCTTGGTAAAGATACAGGAGTGGTTTGCCGTTTTCTTCTCTAGCTCATTTTATAGATGAGGAAACTGAGATAAACAAGGTTAAGTGATTTGCCCAGGTTCACACAGCTAGTAAGTGTGTGAGGCCAGATTTGAACTCAGGAAGTGGACTCCAAATGCTGTACTCTATCCACTTGTTATCAGTAAGGCAGTAATAACAATGTAGATGATAATTGTCAAAATGCCTATTAGTTCTGTATCACAAAGTATACGAGACTCTTCATGTAGAAGGCAGAAGTAAACCATTTATTCAGACACCAGAGAACCATATCCCACAAGCCATTTATCCAGTCTATCAGAGCAGTAAAGCATTCAATACATAATATCACAACACGGAGCCTCACCATCCCAAAACCTCTCCGACCCCCTCCTGAGGTCCTCCCTAAAACAAACTCAGAGTAAAGCTAAGTCAGTATCACGATGGCTATTAGCAGCTATAACTGCTTGCTCTCTCCCTCTCCCTCCCTACCCCGCTCTGCATTTCCTGTGACATAACTTCCTTTTCCTGTCAGGAAGTTCCTCCCACCACTTGTGACTTAGGCTTCCTATGAGGACATATGGCCTATTAATGGGTGGGAAAGATCCTCAAATCTAAATTGCTACTAGACCACTGCACCACCTAGCTGCCCAATTACAAATGTAGACAACAGATATTATGAGAAGGGTCCATAGGCTTCACCAGATTGCCAGAGTTCCATGACAGTGGATCAGTGGACAGAGTCTAGTAAGATTAATTTAAAGAGGAAAAATGTAAAATCCTATACTTGAAGGTTACTGCTAAGCCTAACAGTGTCTTTAAATATTTGAAGGTGACTTGGTCTTGGGATAGAGCATAAGTAGGAGGGCAGAATTAGGAGCAGTGGATTAGGAGTTCCATTGAAAATCCTAGCTCTGTATGAGAAAAACAAAAAACTTCCTGTTAGAATGTAAGTGTGATGGGGGTAAGTGCCACCTCTTACAAACTTTGATCTTTTACATCAACTAACTGTGCATAATAGAATAGTGTACATCATGATGTGGTGAGTTCTGGAGTTTTTTTAAACCAGTGCTAGATGATCACTTGGGGACATTATAGAACATCATCTCTTCAGTTGTGTTTAGGCTGGAGCTCTTAGAGTATTTGATTCTGTTATGTTGTCAAGAAATCTCTGCTTATATGCGGAAGGAGTTAGTGGTTGACTTCAGAGGCAAGGTTTGTTTACTATAAATGAGCAGTTGTGGGGAAATGATTTTACTGTAAGAAGGAGACTGGAAAAAAAAAGAGTAGCTTAATTTTTAATATCTTGCTACAGATGTGCATACCTAGAGATTTAAGCTGTAATTTTAAAGTAATACTAATATCTTTTGGGGGTAAGCTCTAGGAGTTTCTTCTGGTGCTATTTACATTTCTTCAAGATTTTCTTGTTTTTACGTTTTTATCAAGGATGTACTGCAACATTCTTTTGAGCCCAGATTAGAAGTAAAATAATTGAATGATCCAAGTGAAAGAAAATAGGGAGCACAAAAATAAATAGAAAATAGACAATTCAGTTACACTAAAGTTAAATAACTAAATATGTGAGTTTGAGAAGCTGGAAAGAGGCAGGGCTTTAGAGACTCGAGAATTGCTTGTCCTGCTGAAGTAAAGTGAATGAATAAGGGACTAACTATATCAGAAAATGGAACAACTCTGCACAGCTAAACTTTACCCTTTCTATAAATGAAAATATGGCCTAAACTATGGGATTGATTCACAAACTTGGGATGAATTATTTTGTTTTGTAAGCTTTAATGTGTGAAGGGGAAAAACGATTTGTTGAACTGAATAAGAAATGTGTCATTCATTGCATATAAGTACATTAGTATTAGAAATAACATGAGACCCAGCCTGCCTTCAAAGATGGGGGTGGGGTCAGGGGATGGAGACAAGAATTTTATGATTTGCAAATAGGTTGTTTTTTAAATAGTTCCTTAAATTGGAAATTAGAAATCCATTCATAGAACCATTATTGTAAATGGTAGGTATACAACATAGCCCATAGAATTCTGTTTAACTCATGTAGCCAAAATACCATATACATGTAATTTGAAAGTGGAAAAATTGTTATAAAACTACTAATTAAGCAGAAGAGAAACTTACTGAATAAGTTTTATTCATTTTGATTGCTGAAGTTTAAGGAAAAACTTTAATTAGAGGATGATGACAAGGTCAGTAGAGACTTTCAAAAATTTTGAAGGAAATTTTGGAAACTTTTTAGTAGTTGGTGATATTGCTTCTTTTTTGTGCCTAATTTCCCTTAAATGTATGTCTTTCCTTTTCTATGACATAATTTTTTTTTACCCTTTGTTCTTATATATCAGGATCATAGGCTTACTAGCAATAATTATGGTTGAGAATTTTTTGAGCATATTACTAGGGTGAAAAGAGAGGGAAATTTTTTTTAAGTCTTACTAAGTTGGGGTTTAAAGGGAGTTAAATACAGCATATGTGCATTTGAGAAAGATTGCCTTTGTTGAAATTGGCAATTTAGTAGTAACTGAACTTTGAAATGGTAAAGAAGGAAAATGGGGGAGGATTCATATGTTCACAGTCATTTCAGGGAACGAGAGAGAATGGTTGGTAAAAGATTGGGGGTCATAATTTGGTAATCAGTCAGCTGTCATTTATTAAGTTTATGTTATGTACCAGGCACTGTGCTAGATGCAAGGGATACAAGTAATCCCTGTTCTCAAGGAGCTTCCCTTGAACTAAGAAGACAAAATATAGACATCAGTAAGTACAAGATCTCTACAGAGTTAATAAAGGGTAAATTGGGGCAGAGCAGAGAGATGATAAAAGGTTTCATGCAGGAGGTGGCATATAAGGTTGAGCTTTGAAGAAAGATTCTACCAGGCAGGAAATGAGGAATGAGTATGTGGGGGGGGACGGGACAGGGAAAGGATGTATGTACACACTGGTGCCAAGGCATGGAGCTGGGTGATGGAATATCATGTACAGGATGTACATGGAAAAAAAGAGCAAATGTGCTAGTTTGTGTGTATTGTAGAGTAATAAATACACATAAAGTAGAAGAGTAATGGCAATAAACCTGGGAAAAATAGGTTGGAACCTGATTTTGAAGGGCATTAAATACTAATCAGAGGAGTTTGTTTTTTTATCCTAGAAGCCAAAGACAGCAGTGGAGGTTTTTGATCAGTGACATGGTAGATCTGTGTTTTAGGAAAATTATTTTGGCAGCTGTGTGAAGGATGCATTAGAGAAAAGAAAAATGAGGCAGAAAAACCAAATAATCCAGGTGAGAGATCATAAAGACCGTAATTTGGGTAGTTTTATGAGTGGAGAAAAGGGAACAGATACAAGAGATATCTATGTAGGAAGAGTTAAGAAAACTTGACAACTGATTAGATATTTAGGGTAATGGAGAATATGGAAATGAGCATGAATCCTAGGTTGTAAAACATGGCCAGTAGGCATTTGGTGAGATAGGACCGAAGCTCAGGAGAGAGACTGGACCTTGGATATATCCACATAAAATAGTTGGATCCGTGGGTATTCATGAGATCACAGAGAGGACTGCTTGTTTGCTTTCTAGAATCATAAAAGTCATAAAAATAAAGAAGCAAGATGAAACAAGCCATAATTATATACCTAACATTAGAAAAATTTGAGTGACAAACATCTGAAGTATCTATACATTTAAGGAGGCAATCTCAATTAAAATGGATAGATATTGGCTTATATTTCAGCTTGTTATTCAGTTATGTCTGATTCTTCATGACCCCGTGGACTGTATTGTCATGGAGTTTTGCCAAAAAAACCTCAAATGAGCTCATGAAGAGTGGAGACAATTAAAAATAACTGAACAGCAACAATTTAATGTTATACACTTAGCTTTTACAGAGGGGCAAAACAGTTACCATTCATTTGAACATTTCCATGGTTTTCACAAAACCGTAATTGTTACCCAGTACTCTTTAATATAATGACTATTATTTTTTCCTCCTTGAATTCAATGCCAAAAAGAAGTTTGCCTCTACCGGTGAATCGGTAGGCGTTCTTTTGTTAGGCAGGAGTTAGCGTAGAACTCAATGATTGGTTTCCTCTTTTTGTCTCATCTACTGGAAAACTCTGTACTAAATTTAGTGTACTGCCCCAGTAATTAACTAATCTCTTTATACTTTGGCTTCTTTTATGAGTTTTGATTCCATTGTTAGATTTACTTGTCTTGGTGTGTAACTTTAAATCCTTTGTTGGGCTTTGTGGATTATGCCTGTAATCCTTGCTACTGGGATTAGCTAAGGCTGATGGATCAGTAGAGTTTGGGAGGTCTGAGCTACAGTAGGGCTAAAACCAGTTAAGTATCTGTACTATAATATAGCGAGCCTGTAGGAGCAGGGGTCCACCAGACTTGTAGGAGGACTGAAAAATCTAGCAGGTTGAAGTTTTCATGCAGATCATCATTAGGATTAGGCCCTTGAGTGTCTGATACACTCCCAGACAGTGTGAGATACTGAATTTCAGTATCAAATCAAATCAAATTTTTTTTTTGGAAGTAGGTGAGGTATGAGTCATAAATAAATTAGTAAATACATAGTACCATGTTGGGCCACCAGGTATCTACATTTTGAAATTTAAGAAAAACACAAGTTTGTGTGAGCCTCTTAAGTTATCTTATTTAATAGCCCTAAATAACCTGACATTTTTTTTTTTTTAATTTTGGAGGAGGGAGGGCAGGGCGATTGGGTTTAAGTGAGTTGCCCAGGGTCACACAGCTAGTAAGTGTGTCAGGTGTCTGAGGTCGGATTTGAACTCAGGTCCTCCTGACTCTAGGGCTGGTGCTCTACTCACTGCACCACCAAGCTGCCCCCTGACATTATTTTAAGTCACAAGAATATGTCTTCTTGTTACCATCATTAGTAAAAGGCAAGAAATAGATGGTGTAATGTCTTTATTTTTTATTGGTAAATTTCATTTTGATGTAACATGGGTTTCCCAGCAAAAATTATCCTCCCCCCAACTCAGGGCATCAAATAGTTGAGAAAAATCACCAGGAAACATTGAGTGCCACTGTTAGTGCTTTACAGTGTTTGTAGTTAACAGTAGGGAAGAATGTGTTTTTAACCTTGGATGGTATGGTACCAGCATGATTATATTTGACCTATGTTTACTATGTTTTAGTCATTTATATTGGGTTTTTGGCCCTATCCTGCACTCTTTGTCATTTCATCCAAGTCTTGCTGTGGTTCTTTGAATTCTTATATTTGATATTTTTATTATATAAATTGTTGCTGTTCAGTTATTTTCAGTTATGTCCAACTCTTGATGACCTCATTCGAGGTTTTCTTGGCAAAGATACTGGAGTGGTTTGCTGTTTCCTTTTCTAGCTCATTTTACAGATGAGGAAACTGAGGCAAATAGGGTTAAGTGACTTGCTGAGGGTCACACAGCTAGTGAGTGTCTGAGGCCAGATTTAAATGATATTACCTTTTTATTAAAAAGGTACTATCCAGTGCCTTTTTGAAAGAGTTAAAATTGGTGTTTTTTCCATTATCTATTCATCTGGTCTGTTTCCAATCGGCAAAATGGCAGTTTGTCCCTTAATTGAAATTTCGAAGATAAATTGAGTAGTATGGAAGACTACAATTAGATAAGTTCTTTTATTTCAGCTCCATGTAGTATATAACATATATTCCAAAGATTTCCTTGTTGCTGATACCTCTTGTCAGTCACATTGACTACTTGTCTAGATCTTTGGTATTTGTCATTGTCTTTTCATTCCTTTGTATTTGGTGTGATCCTGAACACTCTTCTGGTTTCTCATATCCAGTTAAACCTTCTGACTTTATAGTGCTTCCTAAGCTGATACATGTTATTCAGTCCATCAACAAGCATTTATTAAGCATCTTCAGTGTGCCATGTACTGCCATGGTATTGGAATACAAAGGAAAATATGAAAGTCCTTGCCCTAGTGGAGCCAACGTACCGCCCTATAAAATACATTACCTGGAAACACTTGAACAAAAATGAAGATTAGCCCATTTTTTAGGTTTAGCAATACAATTTCAGATATTGTATAATAGGGGCACCACTATGTTTTTTCCTTTTAAAAATGTTATTCATGACATTGCAGTTATAGGGTTAGGTTTTTTTTGTTTGTTTTCTGTCAGCAAAGGAAGCCCTAGAATCTTGCTGTTAAAAACATTCATTGTAAAGGATCCCCCTCATTCCAGAGTTGAAAGATGCTGTAGGGTAAATACTCAATAACATCATACACAAAACATGAAGTTAGCTTAACAAAAAAAGAAATCACTGTTTACTGATGTTGGAGTAATTTTTTAATTTAGTTATCTATATATAGTCAGACCATAAAGTTTAAAGAAAAAAATTTTTAAAAATACCAAATTAGAATAAAAATAAGACATGGTATGCAGTGAAAATAATGTCAGGTCGTTAATGCCAAAAAGTGCTAATGATAAAAGAATAATCAATGCTAACTATCAGTATTTCTTAAGGAGGAAATTTAAATTAGTTGTAGCAACTGAGAAACCAAAACAGCAGTAAATACTTTTATCTCCTTGACAAGTGCAGAGATAGAAAAGTTGAGGGCACTAAATGCCTATTTATGATGTTAAATTCATTTGTTATGTCTTAAAGAGGATGACATCAGAAAATTAAAAGCAGTTTTTGATTTTTTTTAGTCATATCTGACCTCTTGTAACCCCCTCTTGGCAAAGATGCTAGAATGGTTTGCCATTTCTTTGTACAGCTCATTTTACAGATGAGGAAACTGAGGCAAACAAGGTTAAGTGACTGGCCCAGAGTCCCATAGCTAATAGATTTGAACTGAGGTCTTCCTGACTTCCGGCCTGGCACTCTAGCCACTGAGCTATCTAATAAAATTATAAGAAATGATGGAGAGAGTAACATTTATAAGAGATTTGGCGTGAGACCCAAATAAGCTATATCATTCCCAGAGCAATTAAGAGTGAAACTGGAAGGATTGTAAACAGACCAAAAGAACATGGAAAAGATCTATCAAGAGGATTATAGTGAATTCTCAAAAATAGTGGAGCTACCACATTTTTCCTTAAGATTAGTCAGCATGGCTTCAGACACTTGTGTGACTCTGGACAAATTACTTAGCCCTCAGCTCTTCATTTGCAAAATGAGCTGGAGAAGTGGCAAACCAACCACTCCAGTATCTTTGCCAAGAAAACACCAAATGGGGTCATGAAGAGTCAGACATGACTAAAAAAACGACTGAACAACAATACATGTGAAGTAAACATGACACACACACAAAAGATTAGTTAACAACTATTAAGTATTTATCTGTTAAGCAAGGTATAAAACACATAATAGATGTGTGCTTGCCAACATTATTTGCAAGTGACATGGAAGATATTTACACTGATTGTAGTTGGAGGAGGGATAACCTATAGATGTTGGGGTCCTCTACATGTCCTACTTACAACTCACATTGGGCTAATTTGATGAAGCCCTGGAGTATTGAAAGCCTACTAAATGAGAACTATAATATCTCAAAGGAGATTGGACTAGCTATCCATTCAGGAAAAACCAAATGAACGAATAATGCCTATTGTCCAGACTATGATACGCAGTTAGGTGGTCAGCCCACCCATCAGGTACATGAACGTTGGACAGACACACTGCAGTTTCAGAGGAATAATTGAATAGGAGAACAGACTGAATTTCACTTAGGAAGTTGAGGTTATTTAAAACAAAAACTCTTGGCTTCTCTTCCAAAGGAAGCTTTACCACTAATACTGTGGAATTGTGGGGTGTTATAGAAGTCTGGACTGGACTGGGAGTCAGCAAACTGGGTTCTAGTCTCAGCTCTGCCACTAAGTTGTGTGATCTTGGGTCAGTCACTTAACACTAGGACCTTAGTTTCCTTATCTGTGAAATGTAGGTTCGTTAAGAAAGGTTTCTAAAGACCTGGAGGTCTCAAAACCTCTAACGTTCAATAATTTTAGCAGAACTTTATGTTTATTAATACATGCTGTTTGCTATTCCACAAAATTGCTGAGAAAAGCATTAGTGAAGAAAAACAAGATGAGGAAATGAAATACCAAAGTAACCATGGCTCTTTGATGCATGGTAAAATAGAATGAATTTGTACTCCTTTATGGAAAATGGGTGACCTTAAATTTGGAATCTCAACTTTCTAGCTAATTATTAAAAGACAAAAATAGTAGATGATTTTAATTGACTTAATGTAATTTTAATTTAAGGGGATTTAAATTAAACTACTTTTCATTTCTTTTTAAGAATAAAGGCTCCCTTCAGTTTGAAGACAAATGGGATTTTATGCGTCCTATTGTTCTGAAGCTTTTACGCCAGGAATCTGTCACAAAACAGCAGTGGTTTGATTTGTTTTCGTAAGTAACCTTTTCATCATAATTTTGGGGCAACATAATAGGAAATGCTGTTATAAGCAGATTTTTTGATTTTTTTTTTTGATGAATCAAAAATAAATATGCCTTTTAAACTGGCACATTTAGATGTAAAATAAAGTTAGTGATAGACTTTGTCACTATCATTTACTTTATTGAGATTTTTCAGGCTTTTTTCTTAGTTACCTTGAAAGAACGACATAACTCTCTTAGTTACATGCATTGCTTTTGAGCCTTTTGCTGTTTTGCATATTGAGACAAGTGATAATACTGGATATAGTACTGGACTTAGAATCAAAAAGACCTGATTTCAAATCCCACATCTGACACTAACTGGGTAAATCACTTAATATCAATGTGCCTCAAGCAGCAACTTAAGATTTATTTACCAAGTCATGTTTGGTAGAGGCAATTCCTTCTGTGAAAGAAATCTCATAATCATGGCTATCATGCTTATAATTATATCCTATGAGAATTAAAGCAGAAGAGCCAGCAGTTAAATTGATTTTCCATTTTACATCATCTGATCCCAGTTCTGCTACTAACCAGTTGGTGACCTTGGACAAGTCACTCAGCTTCCCTAGATATTAGTCCTCTAAGTAAGATAAGGGGACTGAACTCTATAGCCTTTATTATCGCTAAAAATTTTGTGATTATATAATGTTTGTGCATACACATCTCTTTTCTTGTGTGCCAGTTGTTTTAAGTCAAGGAGAAAATAAAATCAAATGAGATTATATTTTAAAGCACTTTCCAAACCCTAAAAGCACTATAATTGTTGTGTTTGTTGTAAGAAAAGAACTTCAGCCCGTGGTGTGATACGACCATCAAAATTATGCTAGCTTTTGTAACTAAAATTAGACCTCATTTTTAATCAGTGTTTCAGCCACTGATTGAGACAGGAATTGCTTCTTCATCTGTTGGTCAAAACCTCACGAAGTTCATGATCTGTGAGTTCAGAAGTTTGCCATTTAAAATGAGCCTTAAGCATACTTTTTTGTAATATGATTAATTATCCCTTATGTATCCTTTTTGTAAATTTGACTTTCTGTCAGGATTTTTTTTTTGGTTGCTACTGATTTTTTAAATAAGAGTAAACACTTCTAATATAAAATAAATACCTTAGGAATGTGTAAATAGTAAATACCTGAAGTAATGTGAAACTGATTAAGTTGTGTGTGATGGAGCTTGACTAGCGTTTGAATGAGAGACTAGGTTCTGTAGGAAACATTGATGTGTATTATTTTATTATTAAGAGTATTAAAACATGTATAGATTGGTATCTCTTAGGAACTTCTTTCTAAAGCTGTGTAGTGTGTGCACACATGTGTGTGTGTGTGTGTCTGTGTGTCTGTGTCTGTGTGTGTCTTACATATAAGAATTGTGGCCTTAAAGATGACTTGCCTTCATTATTTTCTAGGGATGTCCATGCAGTTTGTTTGTGGGATGATAAAGGCCCAGCAAAAATCCACCAGGCTTTGAAAGAAGATATACTTGATTTTATTAAACAAGCACAGGCAGTGAGTCTTTGAAAGTTAATTTAAAAACCTTTTTATGATATGACTGCTTTTTGAAATTAATATTTTGCTTACAGTGAAGACTGATTTGTGGAATGTAATGTATCTTGTTTGTTAGATTATTTGAGCATTCAGTGGGTCTTTAAATTTTTATACCTAAAATAGTTTTCCTTTTGTGTTTATTCCTGCTTTGCTAATTTAGTATTAAACTGTGTGCCCCGACAAGATTATCATTTTTGTGCTATATTCAGTAGCTACAGGTATGTTGATTATGGGCCCTCTTATGAGACTTCCACCCATAGATATCAGATTTTTTTTTGTCTATCCCAGAGTCCTTAACCCATTGGGAAATGCTTAAGTTGCCTTCCATTCTTGCTAAGTCTAATGTTCAAGTGTTGTAGCCCAGTAAAGCTTACCTGTAATTAAAACTTTTACCAGAAAGCCAACTTTCAGTTACTTAGGAGCTTATCCATTTAGCTCAATTCAGCAAATATTTATGGTACTGACTATCTATCTAGTTTTTTTATTCTTCCTCACTGTTGCTTACCTTTTATCTATTTCATTCTTCATCAGTCCTCTAGAAGGTAACAGAGAAAAGCCAATGAGTTGAAACCCCAATCAGCCAGATCATTTGCTTACTGGAAGCTCTTGTAAATTGATTGGTAGGAGAAGATTGATGCTATTGACTAAAATTGCTTTTTGGATTATCAGGAATTTTAAGTTATCCTTGCCTTTTTTTTGTTGTTGTTAATTAAGAGACCGCTGAATTTTAGCTTTTCTGACACGGATGTTATTAATTCCAAAGAAACAAAAAAGAGGTAAAGGACAATATTCTTGCACTGTATCCAAGGATATCAGATTCTAATGATTTATTCAAAAATTTCTGAATCTGAAGAAATTAAGGAGTCCTGAATTTTTTCACTGTCGTACGGGGCCAAAGTACTGCTCTGAGAACAGTGTATTGATAATAGACCTATGTATAAATGTGTATTTTTATACTTCTGAAAACTATTAGTACTTAAGCTTTCTGAAAATAAACATTGAAGCAAAATATTAATATCTCAATAGTGTCAGTTATCATACCACTTAAACACTGTTTTTATATCAATCTGAAAGATCCACAAGATTTTACTTTCTGTATTATGAAGTTTGGAAGCCATAGAAAACTGGAGTTTCTGATCTTTTAACGAAATTTTATATGTCACTAATTTGCCATTGCTAGTAATAATTCAAATAATTCGAACTGACTGAATTAGCTCCTTAGCAGTTTTATATCTCTGCGTATCAGTGTTTTTGTTAATACACATAATCTTTATTCTGGGTTAAGATAATTTTTCCCTTGCAATTAAGGGACTTAAAGTATCAAAGGTGAGCATTGATAAGTCTTGTATTATATATTGTATGGCAGTTAATATCTTGGTTAGGAATGATAATATTGTATGTAGACTTTCTTTAGAATATGTTGTTATATTGTTAACACAATTTAATCAGAAGCTTTGTTTCTATATACATTGTATAAGTGCAATTTGAAATTTTATAGAAAAGCATTCATGGGGTTTCTTTTTGTTTTTTAATTTTAAATTTGTGGCTTCTGATGAAATTGAATTGTGCCTCTAAAAGTAAAGGGGTTCATTTGTTAATGCATAAAAATAAATTGAAAATATAATTTACTGTATTTTTAACAATTGATAAATATCTATGCTGAACACTAGATGTAAAATCCCGATAATGAAATAATTATAGTCTCTAATACAGTCAAGTGTTGAGAGTTCATTTTGATATTCTTCAGCTTAGGGTGTGTGGTGTCCCACAGGGTCAAATCGAGGACACAGTCTAATGTATTTGACTCAGAATTTAAAAGCTAGAATGATATATAGATATATACATATAAAATAGAATTTAAATGCTAGAAAGATATATCTTAGATAGATGGATAGATACAACCTTTGAAAGAGGGTACTTTTTTAAACCTTTAGTATAGCTACTTAGGAGATTTACACTAATTTAATTGAAAATACCAAATTAACCTTATATTTTAAAGTCATTTTGTTCTCTTAGCGTTGGCTGTATGTGTTGTTTTTAACTGGGATCTTTTTTCTTTCAGAGAGTACTGAGCCATCAGGATGATACAGCACTACTAAAAGCATACATTGTAGAGTGGAGAAAATTCTTTACTCAGTGTGATATCTTACCTAAACCATTCTGTCAGCTAGAGATTACATTAATGGGCAAACAGGGCAGCAACAAAAAATCGAATGTGGAAGACAGTATTGTTAGAAAGGTAGGTAAAGTTGCCTCACTGTCCTTCCATATGCTTCTTCCCCTTCAAATTCATATTCTTTCCTCAATCCTTGTTGATTCTTAACCTAGTAACAAAATTTAGCTTCAACATTTTTTTCTTGTTATCTGTTACAACTTTGGCCAATTCATACAATTTTAATTTGTTTCCTTTAGGCATCACTACCTACCTCTCTCTCCTGTTTCCCTTTCTTCTTTTTTCCTTTCTGCAGGTATTATTGTTCCATTTCATTATTTCATTGCTGCTGTTTTATTTTTGCATTGCTTTCTGTAATCTGACTGCTTTCCCTCCTTCATATACTCCTTTTTTCCACTGTATTTAATTCTGCTCTAATCCTTTTTCTTTGTTTAGTCATGCTTCAGTTGTTTTCACCCTTCAGCTTTCATTGACCTGACATTACTTTTCTGAGTCATGTCACTATTTATAGATTCAGCTTCTACTATATTGTTTTGCACTAAAGATGTTAAGTGTGTGTTTTGTCTCCTTAACTAAATTTTAAATTCTTTTAGGGGCAAGGAGCTGTGCAAGCAGTTTTTCTTATTTGTATATAGTGCTTACCACCTTATGGTGAAAAGAAAGTGTATAAGGCTGAGAATGAAGAGACTTGGTCTTCATTCCTTGTTTTACAATTATATATATGGCCTTACTTGAGTCATATTAACATCTCTGCGTCTGTTTCCTCATCTGTCAAATATTATCATATCCCAACTTACTGGGTAAAATGAGAAATAGATTTGATGGCACATTGAAAAGTTAGTACAGTAGAAATGTAAGATATCATCTGTCTTTATAGTTATAAATATTGAATGAATTCACTCTCCCTCTCTTCTCATCTTCCTTTTTTGGGGGGAGAGGGCAGGGCAGTTGGGGTTAAGTGACTTGCCCAAGGTCACACAGCTAGTACATGTGTCAAGTGTCTGAGGCCAGATTTGAACTCAGGTCCTCCTGACTCCAGGGCCAGTGCTCTACTCATTGTGCCTCCTAGCTGCCCCTTCATCTTCCTTTTATATCTACATTTGTCCAGTGTGTCATTTAAACCTTCTGTTTTCAGTTTTAGTCATTTATGTTAACCTTACTTTATACCTGTTTAGTTTCAGTGACTGCTACTTTGTGAAGTTCTACAGTATATTCTTGGTTTTAAAACTCATTGACCTTTTCTATCAGTCAATTGATTATAAATCAATAAACATTTATTAAGTGCCTGCTATGTACCAGGCACTAGGAATACAAAAGAGATAAAAAGCAGATAAAAAAGAGGCAAAAGACAATTCTGCCTTCAGGGAATTTACGCTCTAATGGTGTAGACAACATGCAAACAAATATATAAAGAGAAAGTATGTACTATGTCCAGGATAAGTAGGAAATAATTTCTCTATCATAATTCCACTCAGCTTCTGAAACTAGGGTAGGATTTCTGGGAGTGCCACAGAGAATGGTATATGTTGGCCTTTAACCAGCTTTCTAACAGTAGTGATGCACAGTGGACCATATGTGAATAATATAAGCTTTATGGATCTTACCACTCCCTGAATCCTTCCTTCATTTTCTCAGTTCTTGCCTTAACATCTACAGTAGCGACAAAGGATACTAGAGCAATGAATATTCAGACAGCTCTTTAATGGTTAGCCAACCTAAAAGGTGAACTCTGAACTTGACAGAATTAAGGTTGTGGGAAAGTTGTAGAATAAAAAAATTGAGCTCTGTTTCTTTCCTGAATTTATCTCTAATTTGCATTTCTATGGTAATGCCCTACCCTCCTTGTGATTTCTTTAGTATTTCTGCTTCACTTTTTTCTGTGGATTGTAGGCATCTCCTAGTACTTTAACAATGAGCAGCTGACTATATAAATATACATACATACATATATACATATATATATATACATATATGTATATATATATAAACATTTGTGTTTTTAGATGCTTTTGAGCTATAGTCTATATTCTCTTGATAAATGTGTGTATGTGTATGTGATCTAATTGGGTTAACAGTGAAGTTGGATTCTGTTTCTGAGTTCTCATTCAATCATGCCTTCTTATTTAAATATACACACATTCTCTTTTACTTATTTCTGTATGATAGAACAAAGTATTTAGATAGCATTGAATGAGCAGCATAGTTAAATATCACAAGCTAGAAATAGAGGATGACACTATTTTTAATGGGAGGTCTAAACAGAGGAACCTTATAACTGTGAAGGTATGTATGTCATTGCTTGCCTTATGGTAACTGGGAAAAGGGGGCAGAAAAATCACCTTCACTATGTCTCTGTAGAAGCAGTTACTTGACCTCACAGCTGAGTTTTCCTCCCTGCCTATTCTTCAGGGACCTTTGGCACAAGCAGTTAGAATTTGACCTATCCCCAGTTCTCTAGCTTGCATTTATATATTGCTCCTTAGGAAAAAAAAAATTTATGCAATGGATAATCTTACAGCCTCATGCAATGGTGAGTGTGCCTATTGAGATTTAATTTATCCATGAATCACTTAGCACTGGAGTTGTGGGAAGAAAACACAGTAAAACTTTATTTCAATTAAAATTCAGGCGACAGAATATAGAGCTTAGAAATCCAAGATACTATAGTGATTTATAACTGATATCTAAAGAAGATCTCAGAATGGAAGAACTTTGTTTTCACAAATAAAAAATTTGTCATCAATTTAGCCTCAGATTCATTTGCTTATAGGACTAGGATTATTAATCTCTTGATCAATTTATGTGGTGCTTTATACATTTCAAAGTGCTTTCACATTTATCTCATTTAGTTATCAGGCCTACCTTATGAGGAATGTTAAGGCAACTATGTGACAGTAACCTCATTTTTTATGTGAGGAAACTGAGATAGAAATAGGCAAAGTGATTTATCAAGGCACAAAACTAGTTAATGACATAACTGGGACTGGGACATAGGTCTCTTACTTCATAGTGCTATGCTTTTTGTCAGTAGTGTTGTTGGCAGAAAGTTTTTTTTTTCCATTGTCAACATTCACTTCCATAAGATTTTGAGTTCTAAATTTTCTTCTCCTCCCTCCCCAAGATGGCATGCAACATGATATAGGATCTACTTATACATTCATATTAAACATATTTTCACAATTAATCATGATGTAAAAAAGAATTAGAACTAATGGAAGGAACCACAAGAAAGAAGGAACAAAACAACAAAAGAAGAGGAGAGCAAATAGTATTCCATATGCATTCTGACTCCAGAGTTCTTTCTCTGGATGTGGATAGCATTCTCCATCGTGAGTCTTTTGGAGTTGTCTTAGATCCTTGCATTGCTGAGAAGAGCTAAGTCTGTCAAAGTCAATCATCATACAATGTGGCTGTTACTATGTACAATATTCTCCTGGTTCTACTTGTTTCACTTAGCATCAGTTCATACAAGTCTTTCCAGGTTTTTCTGAAGTCTGCCTGCTCATCATTTCTTATAGCATAATAGTATTCCACTACATTCATATACCACAACTTGTTCAGCCATTCCCCAATTGATAGACATCACCTCAATTTCCAGTTCTTGGCCACCACAAAAAGAGCTGCTAAAAATATTTTTGTACATGTAGGTCCTTTTCCCGTTTTTATGATCTCTTTGGGATACAGGCCTAGAAGTGGTATTGCTAGGTCAAAGGGTATTACAGTTTTGTAGCCCTTTGGGCATAGTTCCAAATTGGCAGAAAGTTATTAAAAATTCCTTAATTTTAGTACTCTAACTTTTAAAAGAGTGAATAGTTTTGCCCTTTTAAGGCAGAAATAATCTTATATTAAAAGAAAAACAACTGACTTTTTAAAAACTTTCTTTTTCAATTAACAAACCTTTATTTTTCCCTCTCTTCTCTCTGTACCCAAATTACCAAAAAAAAAAAAAAAAAAAACAACCCAACTCTCATAACGAATATGCATGGTCAAGGAAAATAAATTCCTGCCTTGGCCATGTTAAAAAAAATGTGTGTTTTTCTTGTTTTTATTTGCTTTTTTACTAGAAAGGACGAGGATGCTTAAGTTGTGACTGTTGGTAGAAAAAGGACTGATATTTTACAAAACTTAAAGAGCAGAATACTTTTTTAAGGTATTCAAATGTAAAATGTTGGTTTTTAAGGCATAATTGGCAAACTATTAGTGAGAATCAACATTTAACATAAAGAATTTGCTTAAAATATATTAGATTCTTTAGTAAACATTAGTAACATTCTAATACCTATTTAGATTATTTTGATTTATGGAAATCCATATTTGATCCTGAAAGCATTAGAAAATAAGAAAAATATTTTAAGGATTTCTTTGTACTAAAACATTCCTTTAAATTACCTGATTGTGGGATTTTTGTTCTGTCTTTTTCCATTGAATTATATCTGTCTTCCTCATAGCAATTTTTTTTAAACAGGAAAGTGATATTCTTGTATGTTTTGAGGGGCTTATTAGCATGGTATTATTTTTTTTAAAAGATAATAACATATATAATTGAGCAGTTGACTAACAAGATTAGGTAAGATTTTAGAAAACCATCACTTTCTGACTTGAAACATAAAATTTGATGTTTTAGCATTCAAATGGACGAAGGCTGAAAGATTGATAAATAGATAATTTATTTTTTTATTTTTGTAGTCTTCACCCTTATTCCTTATATATTCTGTAATTTTTTCTAAATTTACACTTACTTGATTTTGTTTTCTTTTTTATATAGCTCATGCTTGATACATGGAATGAGTCAATCTTCTCAAATATAAAGAATAGACTCCAGGACAGTGCAATGAAGCTAGTCCATGCAGAGAGATTAGGAGAAGCTTTTGATTCTCAACTGGTGATTGGAGTGAGAGAATCCTATGGTATGTTTTTAATTTCATGATATTAGTTACCTTTTCTTTTTGGAAACTGATGTATTTTGTAGGGCAGAACTTACTGTCATTGAGCATAATATATGTAACTTTGGTGTTAGATCAGATGTTCTTTACATGGATTCTCTTAACTATATACATATATCTGTGCATATATATACATATATATATTCTTGGATAATTATATTTCAGTATAATTGGTTTCCTTTATATTCCTATGTATTTTTTAAAAATTCATTTAAAAATGTTATTCTGAGAAGAGGCCGAAAGGCATCATGAATCTGTCAAAAAAGTCCATGACACACAAAAGCTAAGAACTTAAGTGTTGGATAAATGAATGAAAAAGCATTTATTATATTAAGCATTTACTATGTGCTGAGCACTAGAGAGAAAAATACTGTTCCTGCTTTTAAGGTGTTTACATTCAAATGGTGAAGACAAAACACATAGGAGATTTCAGCTGCAGGTGAGATGAAAATAACTCTTAGGTTACAGCAGCAAAGCAGGTGTTATTATATCTTCTTTAAGATATCTTATATCTTATATCTGTCTTTTACACAGACAAAATCACATGTATTTCTGATGAACAATTTGACAGGGCCAAAGACTTTTCTAGCAAGAACTTTATTTTCTGACTCTTTAATGGCAGTGATTGCTGTGGAGGCAGGGGCTGCAGCACCTTCAGAAAGTTTCCAGGTCACATAGACACAGAGGGTGCTTAGGTCTTCGGGGACTACGCTGAAAGAAGAACTAGTGGTCTGGTGTTTGCTGCAACTCCCAGCCTCTTTGGCCTATTGGCAGCAAATGATTATTGGTTGGTGGTGGTGATAGTGGTGAAGAAGGTGGTTTCAACACCCTTTTAGAAAAAGAGCTTACCATTTGTTTACTCCATTTGATACTTTCTCCTTAGTACTTAAGCTATAAATTTCTTAATAGATGTGCCAAATAGATCAATTTAAATAAGGGCAGTCATCTAATAAGTAACTTTTGCATCTATGTTTAAGTTTGGGAAATGTGCTAATTCCTTTTATGTTCCTACAATTCAGAACCAACAGCCAATATTAATTTTCTTATCTCTGACAATCTCTTAGGCAGCCAAGCTTGAGACTTTGACTGTTTAACTTCATCTTTGAATCTTCCCTTTTGCTTGGCCCTCACATTCAGTTAATTATCACACTCTTTTGATACCCACTTTCTAGTCCCACTGTTACAATCCTAACTCAAACTTCTTTTCTTTCATTCCTAGACTATTGGAATAGCTTCCTTACCCAGTTCCCTCTCCTGAGTAAACGTACCCATGTATACCAATACCATATTTTTCTTTTTAAAACAATGCTTTTTTGTGTGTCACTTTCTATTCAAATCCTTTGATAATTCTTCATTCTCAAGTTCAGCTTTTATAGCCTAGTATTTAAGACTTTACATAGTATGGCTCGAGTGTGACATAGGGGAAAGATTATGGGCTGTGGAGTTAGATGTCCACAGTTCAAATCCTGCCTCTGACATTTACTACTTTTGTGACCTTGGTGAAGTCACATAATTTTACCGGGCCTTAGTTCCCTCATGTGTAAAAAGAAAGGACTGGACCAGATGGCCTCCAGTGTTCCTTCCATCTTTAGATATATAGTCCTAAATCCCATATTTCTACCTATATATAATGTGGAAAACTTAAATCCCAGAACTTCCCATAAGGACTCTATCCTTATTATGTGTAACCTGTTCTTTTGCAGTTCTGTGTTTCTGCTTATATTTTCCCAACTGTTTATTCCCCCTACCCCTAGAACATTTTCTCCCTTTCCTTAGCTATCCAATGTCATGAGGGTCGAGTTCCATAACCACCTACTACATAACATTTACCTCAAACACCATAACTGGAAATGATCTCTTGTCTCCTCCAAACTACTAGAATACTTTATTGTCTGTAGCACATATCTGCCACTTATTTATCATCTTATATTATCTTTTTATGCATTTGTGTCTCTTCCTAACTAAATTATATGCTATAGATAGACACAGAATTTTTATTCTTCTTTACACTGTATGTCTAGAGTCTCTGTGTGTAGCACTTAAAATCTTGTGGCCTTAGTTTTGAAGTACATATTTTTTATTATTTAACTAAATATTTATATATGAATTGTATCATAACTGGAATGAATTTTTTTCTGGTTTTTTTTTTCTTCAGTTAATCTCTGTTCAAATCCTGAAGATAAGCTTCAAATTTACCGAGACAATTTTGAAAAGGCATACTTGGATTCGACAGAAAGATTTTATAGAACACAGGCCCCTTCTTATTTACAACAAAATGGTGTACAGAACTATATGAAATATGTAAGTCAGAACTTACTACATAAGATATTATTACTATGCTATTACTCTTCTTAAAATGATTGTCATTTTGCTTTCGGACAGGCAGATGCTAAATTAAAAGAAGAAGAAAAAAGAGCACTTCGGTATTTAGAAACAAGGCGAGAATGTAACTCTGTAGAAGCAGTAAGTACTTTTTGCAAATCAATATGTTATAAAATTGGTTGATCAGTTACTTTGTATTGCGTTTTATAGAATCTTGTTTAGAGTTTAGTCTTTAACGTGACATTCATGTCCCCCAGACTAGCCACTTCACCATATTAAAATTTATCCCTTAATGCAGATTCTAGTGGTTATTACCTGTCAATACCTAGGACATTGTTCTTCTTTCCTCAGCAAGTTTGTCCTAGCTTGACAGTTTTTCTCCCCATCTCAGCTCCTGCTCTCATGCTATTATACTTCAGCATACACATTGATGCTCCATCCATTACCCTGACTTCTCAGTACCTTAATCTACTCAGTTCCCATGACCTACTTCTCCTTTCAAATTCAGCTACACACAGGGATGTTCATACCCTTAATCTTGTCCTTTCCCTTAAAAGTTTCACTTCTATGTTGATGAATTCCAAAATTCCTTTATTTGGTCACAATATTTTATCATTACATTTTTCTCTTTGCCTTACAATCCTTGTCTCTGTTCTTTGCCCTCACTGTGACCTTCAGTCCTTCTGGCCCTAGTTTTTTTTCCCAGGCTGTTACCCTTGTTTTGCTACACTTTCCTCTATTCCTGTACCCCTTTGTAAATCAGTTCAACTCTACACTGTCTTCTACAATCCAATCCTTTTCAATTTTCTTCTATCATTTATGCCTTGCCAAATTCTAACCTTATACCCTCCTCCTTCACTCCTATTTGCCGAATGGAGCTGTAGAAAAATCATGAAACTGACTGTGTTTGCTGGCCTTCACTGCAGTCATTTTACACCTCCCTAATGAATTCTCTATTGTATTCACCACAGCAACTATTCTAAACCTTTTCATCCATCCTCAAGACTTCTATGGTGTCCTCTCCTCCATATCTTCTCACTTTGTACTTCATTGAAAAAATTGAAGCCATTCGACAAGAACTTTCTCTTCTTCTCCCTTCATCTTAGAGGTATCGTAGATACCTTCACCCACTCTCCTCTACCCTGTCTTACATGAAAAAGTAGCCCTTCTCCTCACCAAAACAATTCCTTCTGCGTGCACCTTTAATTTTATGCCTTCCTGTCTTCTCCAGCAAATTGTCTCCTTTCTCATTCTCTTTCTTACTTTGATTTTCAGTCTCTCTATCTTCTGGTTGTTTCCCTGCTGCATACAAACATGCCCATATTTTCCCCATCCTTAAAAATCCTTCACCTGATACAACTGATATCTCTCTTCCCCTTTATGGTCAAATTCCTTGAGTTAAGGAGTCTACACCAAGTACTCCCATTTCCGCTCCACTCACTTGCTTATAGACTCTGCAATCTGGATTCTGACCTCATCATTCAACTGAAACTCTCCCGCCCTCTCCAGAGTTGCCAGTGATTTCTTAACTGCCTCATTTTCCTCAGTCTTCATGCTCATCCTTCTTGATCTCTCAATAGCCTTCAATATTATCAGTTACTCTTTTCTTCTGGATACTCTCTCCTCTTTAGTTTCTCATGACACTGCCTTCTGCCTTTGTCCTGACTCTCATACTACTTGTATGATTGCTTCTTCTTAGCCTTCTTTGCAACCAGATCATGCCCAATTACTATGGGTATCTACCAGGTTTCTGTCCTTGTTCCCCTTCCATTTTCCCTGTGTACTTATCTCACTTGGTGATCTCAACATATTCCTCCAAATCTTCCCTTCTTCCTAACTTTTGTATTACTGTCAAAAATACTGTCATCCTTCTAATCATCAAGACATACAATTTTAGTGTTATTCTCAATTCTGTACTTTCACTCCACATATTCAGTCTATCATCAAATCTCATAGCTTCTACTTTCATAGCATCTCTCATCTACTTCCCCTTCTCACCTCTGATACTGTCATCCCCTTAGTTCAGGCGTTTATTACTTCACACCTAGAATCTTGCATCAGCCTGATGATTGGTTTCCTTGTGTCAAGTCTTACTACAGTCTCCCCTCTACTCAACTGCCAAAATAATTTTCCTAAAGTGCAGGTCTGACTGTCTCACCCTGTCCCCCTATCCTCCGCCCCTCACTTTGTTAAACTCCAGTGGCTCCCTCTTAACCTCCAGGATTAAATATAAAATTTTTTATTTGACATTTAAAACCCTTCACAACCTTTCTAGGCTTCTTACATTTCATTCCCCTACAATATGAAACTTCTTGCTATTCTTTGCACGTGACATTCCATCTCTCAATTCCATGCCTGTGGAATGGCTGTCTCCCATTTCTGGAGTGCTGCCTTTTCCTGCATCTGGTTTTCTTCAAGACCAAGTTCGTATCCTACCTTCTACAGGAAGCCTTTGCTCTGAGATTACCTTCAGTTTACACTGTATATATTTTCTGGGTATAGGGTTGTTTGTATGTTGTCTCCCCCATTAGACAATGAATTCCATGGTTTTGCCTTTCTTTTATCTGCAGTGCTTAGCACTGTGCTTGGAATATAATAAGTGCTTGTTGACTGACTGAAGAAATTATTTCCGTTTCACATTTAATTTCTGAAGCTATCACAGAAAAGATAAAATTATATTTTAAGAATATAAAATATAATTACAACTAGTTCTTAATTGTGATTTAAAAAAACCTTTTAGAATAGTTGGGAAGTCACTTCATTTTGAAATCGGATCCAGCCTTTATTAAAATTGAATTATTCTGTTTCATGATTCAGGACATGAACTCCTGCGATTTTTTGTTTGTGTTTTCATTTGGTTTAGATTTGGAATAACTTCAAAATGGTCAGGTTAATGGAGGGAAACTTTGTGTTTGCTTTCTAGTCTGGTTCAGATTGGTTCATTTCCTTGTTCTCACAAGAAGATTGATCAATATGGGAAGCTAGGTGTTAGGGTATGAAGACTTCATTGCTATTTCTACATAGGACAAATCAAGTCAACAAGTCAACATAGGAGAATCAAGGCAACTATCTTTTTAGACCTTATAATAACTGTAAGAAATTGTTTTTTATATCTATATATCTTTATCTGTTTCTACACACATATATGTTAAGAGGTATTGGTGATAAAATAATGACTAAACTACTTATAATCAAAATCATTTCATTTTTTGTTCATCTGTTTCATATTATGGTTACTCCCATTTAAGAAAATAATGATTATTCAAAGGTGATGACTATGCCAGATTATCCTTTCTGAGTGCTTTCTTTCAGCTCTGGAGAACCAACTTAAGGCTGCTTGAGCTAAACACTTCCCTAGAATTTTGAGAGAGCTCCTATAGTCTGCTTGAACAGAGAAGGTAGTTTTCCGTGTCTCTGTTTCAGTCCTTTCAACCTTTGAAGTTCTCAGATCTAGTTTCAATTTCATACTTAAAATGTTAACAAATCTCAGTAATTTGTTTCTATTTATCAAATTTTAACTGTAGACAGGTTGGATTTTTTCCGTCTTCTTTCCAGAGTTGTTTTTCTTGCTGTTGTATAAATTGTTTTCCTTATTCTGCTCACTTCACTGCATCACTTTATTCATGTCTTCCCAGTTTTCTCTGAAAGAATTCATTTCATTATTTTAATATTCTTCCTTTCCAAGCCTTAATTTTTTTTAATTCTTTCCTCATACATGGTAGGCCAAATTTAGATTCTTTATCCTATTCAATTAGTTTTTTTCTCCTCCAGTTACTTTTTCTCCTTATTCCTTTTGGACATCAATACCGCTTTCCTTTACTAAAAACAATTACCTAATACTTGGTTAAAGATCAAAAGGAGAAATTTATACTATTTTTAGGGCTTGCCAGTTTTTATCCATGGTTGTTGTATAGGAAGTCTAATTTTTCTCCTTTTTAAGTTAAAGGTTAGTAACATTATATGTGTACCATATCCCCCAAAATACGTAAGCAGTAGCAGCCATTTTAATTTGGCAAATATTTATTAGGCACGTTGTTGAGTCCATTTAGTTGTGTTCAACTCTTTGAGACCTTGAGGCCCATAGCATACAAGGCCCTTCTGTCCTCTACTGTCTCCCTAATTCTGTCCAGGCTCACGTTTGTTCCTTCCATGACACTATCTGTCCTTCTTATCCTCTGCTGTCCCCTTTTCCTTTTGTCTTCAGTCTTTCCGAACATCAGAGTCTTTTCAAGTGAGTCCTGTCTCCACATTATGTGGCCAGAGTATTTAAGCTTCAGCTTCAGTATTTGTCCTTCTGATGAATGGAATTAATTTCTCTAAGTATTGATTGATTTGATCTCTTTGCTGTCCAAGAAACTCTCAAGACTTCTACTTCTTTGGAGATCTTCAAGGACAATTTGGATAACTACTTGCCTAATATGATAAAACAGAGGTTTCTTTTGACTATAAATTGGACTGCATGACCATGAAGGGTCCCTTCTGGCTATCAAATTTTATAATTCTGTGACACAATCCTTGCCTTCAAGGAGTTTACAATCTACTAAGAATATAAGACAAGTAGAAAAATAACCATGGCAAAATGAGATAAGTGTATAGGAAAGGTCAAATAGAGAGGAGAGGCATGAAAAATTCAAGGAAAAGAGTAGATTACCTTTGGCTGGAGGGATCAGGAAAGGCCTCAAGGAAAAGATTGTATTGAGCTGTGCTTCGATGGATTTTAGCGGAGATGTAGAGGGAGTTCATTCCAGGTAAAAGAGATGAATTGCCCAAATGCACAGAGATAGACAAGAGTGCAGGGTAAAATCAAGGAATAGCTATAATCCATTTTGACTAGACTATACTGTACATGAAATATGTCTACAAAGGTAAGTTAGAGCTATATCATGGAAGTCCTTGAATAAAAAGGACTTTAATAAAAAGATAATATTGAGGGCAGCTAGGTGGCGCAGTGATTAGAGCACTGGTCCTGGAATCAGAAGGATCAGCCTCAAACACTTGACGCACTTACTAGCTGTGTGACCTTGGGCAAGTCACTTAACCCCAATTGCCCTGCCTTCCCCCCTCTTAAAAAAAGTTAATATTGTATTACATAGATGGTGGGAAGCCACTGAAAGGTTTTTGTGAGCAGGAAATGATGCAATCAAATTTTTACATTAGGAAGATTACTCAGATTTCCCAAAAGATTTTTCCTTGAATAGAGCCCATGATTGTAGGGCCTTTATAACATAGGAAGAAAGCCATAATTCCTATTAGGAACATAGGTTGAATTAAAGAGACTTGCCCAACTCAAAATTAATTCTCTAGATATAACTCTTGGTAAAACTTGGCATGCTTATAAAGATGCCCAGAGTGAAGATGAAGATCTGGTGATGTAGATGTCCTATCGTCTGATAAAAATACAAATTCCTTGAAGATAAGGGAAAGGTTTTTTTGTCTTTGTAGCACTAGCCTGGCACATGGTAGATGCATAACAAATACTTGTTTTTATTGAACAGAGGTATTGTTTTAAGTCTAATATATATAGTATTTCTAAGTTAGTATTGCACAGTCTTGTGTCTACCACATTACCCTGTATGAAAGGGGATACAGGAAATGCCAGTAGTTAACTATTGGTTTTCTTGTAGTGTTGAATAGTATTTTAAGGCAATGACTCAGTTTTACCCAGTGGTTCTAACTTTCGCAAGTGCAGAATTAGAAAGTGTTCTGAGATCCCTGATTAGAGATAGCTTGAGGCAGATGAATCAGAAATAGTTGTCATCTGTTTTTTTCCAGTCTTGATAAAACTAAGATATTAAGCATCAAGCTCTATAGCATGAAACATGGGGTTTCAAGAATTGAAAATTCCCAATGTGAACAGAAGTTGTAGTGAAATTGGGTTCCCTGCAAATTCAATTCAATCATATTTTTTCTTTTCTTTTTTCTCGTCTTTTCTTTTGTTGGTTTCTTTTTTCAGTCCCTTCTGGTTTTTTGCCAGATATTTTCTGATATCTGTTTCTACCTACCCTTGTCACAACAAGAAACAGTTAATCAAAACTCAACAAACCCAACAACTACATCTGACTATATTCTGTACCCATAGTACCCCACCACTGTACTGAGAGAAGGGGGGTATGTTTCTTCATCTATCCTTTGAAACCAGTATTGTTCAGCTAGCTTTTCATGTGTATACTGGTCTACTAGTTGTGCTTTATTTGTTTTTATTGATACAAGTCTTCTTCTGTTTCTTTGAATTCTTCTTACTGCTTGTTTGGTTTTTTTAACCTGACCTGTGATTTCTTTGGGATATTAAGCTCTTGGTGAGGAACTTCCTTTACAAATGCAAATTGACACCCATTTGGCAATTTATATTCTTAGAGAATTTCCTGGGGGCAGTCTTTAAAAAATACTGATACACTTACCACAGAAAAAGATAAAACTATTTGAAGAAGATGATGAAGATGAGGAATGTGAAAAAAAAGATCCCATCGGTGAAGAAATCTGTTAGTGCTATAGCAAAAAATGCATAGAAATCAAGCCAGAATTGAAAAGATTCAAAGCATCTACACCAGAATCAAAAGGTCAGGACTATTTGAAAAAGCAGAAAGGGGGAGCCATTAGATGGTGCAGTGAGTAGAGCACCAGGCCTGGTTTCAGGAGGACCTGAGTTCAAATACAGCCTCAGACACTTGATATACACACTAGCTGTGTGACCTTGGGCAAGTGACTTAACCCTAACTGTTTTGCATTCACCCCTCCAAAAACAGACCAAAAAGAAAAAGACTCTCAAGAAACCCAAAGGGCACACTTCCATAGAGGATATTTAAGTAGAAATTCAGGCCAGCTTTGAAAAGGGTAATTCCCTCCAAAAGTGGAAAGCAGTTTCATCACTCATGTAAAGAACTGCTTCTGGATGTCTGATCAGGAGTCTATTCAAGATCTCAGACTGTAGAGAAAATATCAAATAAGTTTGAACAGTTTATTAAAGTTTTCCATCTTATTTCTGTAGCAGTTGTTATCTGGCTATCCTTTTTATAATGCAGTGAGAACTTACTCCGCTGTTTCTGATAAATGTCATCCAGATTACTTTGCCAAGAATGTGTTGTCCAAAATGCCTGTTTAGTTTTCCAAGGTGTAATTCTACCCTTTGCTTCTTTTAAATATGTATGAAATGTTATGATAGGAATAGTAGTAGTAGTGGTCAGATAAAAGGATATGGTGGGGAGACACAGTATACATATTAAATAAATTCAGTATTTCAGTTAAGGAAAAAAAATGGTCACTGAGTAGGTTGGGGAAATAAAAAGTGGCAGAATTCGAGCCTAGGTCTTCCTAACTGAAGCCAGCCTATCTCCTCTGCCATGTTTCTTCTATTTTGATGTTTGTTTTGTACAATAACACTCCAATGCAGCATACTCCAATACTATGCCATGGTTTGTTCAGCCATTTACTATTTGACGGGCACTCACTTTCTAGTTTTTTTTTTAACTACCACAAAAAGTGCTGTGAGGAATATTTTAATATAGGAATCATAAAATAGTAATGCTTGGTAGACCTTTAGAGATTACATACTGAGAAACTTGATCCTAGCCAACATGAGCTTCTTCAAATTAGTTACTCTTTTCTCCAAAATTACTTCTCCAAATCTTAGTTTCTCCATTATTTTTGGCAGTCCTTTTCTCCTTCTTATCTGAGAAGTTGCTATCACTTTTTCTT
The DNA here is from genome assembly GCF_011100635.1 of Trichosurus vulpecula. Classification (NCBI taxonomy): domain Eukaryota; kingdom Metazoa; phylum Chordata; class Mammalia; order Diprotodontia; family Phalangeridae; genus Trichosurus; species Trichosurus vulpecula. The sequence goes on along the minus strand of NC_050574.1, from coordinate 139,254,645 downwards.
TACAAAAGCTAGAATAAAAAGGAATAAGGAATGAAGCTTTTGCCCTCTTTGATCAAACAGATTTCTTGAAGGTTCTCTGTAACAACCTAATCACCTTATCCAGTGATCTTTTCTGAAACTTTTTTTTTTACCTTTTCTATAGCATTTTACACTGATCAGCCTTTTCTTACTGATGCTCCCTGCTTCTTGAACTTACGTGCCACTAGATTTTCTTGTTGCTCTCACGTTGTTCAGCTTCTAGGTAATGCAGTAGATAGAACATTCAATTTGTAGTCAAGAAAACCTAAGTTCAGATTCTGCCTTAAACACTTTCTAGCTATGTGATCCAGGGCAAGCCACTTAACCTCTACTTGCCTCACTTTTCTTGTTTGTAAAATAGGATAATAGCACCTGTCTTCTAAGATCTTTGTGAAAATCAAATTAAATGGTATTTTTAAGTGCTTTGAAAACCTTAAAGCTCTGTATAAGTGCTATTAACTATTATCTTTTCACTGGTTGTTTCCATGTCTTAAATGTAGATGTTGCCTAGAGTTTTGTCTTTGATCTGATTTTCTCTTTCCACTATTTTCGTTAGCCATTTTCTCTGCTCTCACGCTTTCATGACTTCTGTGTGCATTTCCAAATAGATATCGCTATCCTTAACTCTTTTCTCAGGTGAATTCCACTTGTAGATTTTTCTAAATAGCAGCAAAATATTTCTACCTGTGTTTCTTTGACACTTTACACTCAATGTGTGCAAAACTGAATTCATCTTTGAAAGAACTCTGGTCAACACAATGAAAGACTCTGATTCCAGGGTATCTGTGATGAAGAATGTTACATACCACCTGACAGGTGACAAACAACATACAGAATAAGGCATGGATCTTTGGACTTATTCAATGTGGGAATTTGTTTTGCTTGAGTATACCTACTTAGGTTTATCTTTTATCATGGAGTTGAAAGGAGAAAAAAATAAATGTTTGTCAATTGGGAACAAACCTGAATTCATCTTCCATAAATCAAGTGCAACCTTAGATATCTCAGTTTTAATTAATTGCACCATCATTTCCTCCATTCCTTCAGAATTGAAACATTGCAGTTCCTTCCTTATCTTAACCCCCACATCCATTTAGTAGGCAGTTCTCTCCATTTTACTTTCACAGCGTTTCTCTTATCTCTTTGGTCCTTTCTATTGTTACTGCCGCCAACTTAAGAGTCTTAGATGACTAGAAATAGTATAAGCTTCTTACAGATGAAATAAGAAACTTAATTTGAATTTCTAAGGTGAACTTCATGACCAAACCAATTTGCATCATGAAGAATCTCATAAATCCGTTCTGTGTTAGGCATTGCTAATACAAAGATAAAATGAAAAAAGTTCTTGCCTTAACTGATGGGATGCATCATGTAAACACATAGGTATATACACACTAATTTAAAGAACAGGAAAATACAAGAATTGGAATCAGGAAAGGCTTTCCTTAACAAGTAGCACACGAGCTGTATCTTGAATGAAACTATGAATTCTAGGTGGAGGTTGGAAGGGAGTGTATTCCAGACATGGACACAGATCATGTAGAATGGGGGGGAAATGTATATGGGAGACAGAAAGAAAACTAGGTTGGCAGGAATGTACAGTATATGAAAGGGAGTAATACACATTAGTTTAGAAAAGGTAGGCTGGAGCCAAATTGTGAAAGACTAATGCCAGCACAGCAGTTTATAATTCATTCTAGGGAGAGTAGAGAGCCAGTGCAAGTTATTCAGCAGGGGAGTGTTATGTTTACACTTTTGCTTTAGGAAGGTTATTATATCTGCATTTGAGAAGTCATATGTAGTTGGTCTCTTTCTGATTCCATCCATTCTATAATAATGTGATTCATCTTAGTTCAGACCCTTATTCTTTGCAAATGCCATATATCCTCTTCCACCCCATACCCTTTTAATCTATTCTACATGTTACTATCAATTAAGCCTTCTAGAGTACAGCTCAATAAAGAAAGCAGAACAAGAGTGTGATATGTAAAATGACAACAGTAATGTAAAAGATAATGCAAAAAAAATTGGTCAAACTATGAATTGTAATAAACAGTCTTTATCCTCAAGAACTGTTAAGAAAACAGTTTTCTCAGTAGAGATTGACCAAAAGTCCTTGAACCATATACATCTTAGCCACTTTCAGTAGTAGTACATAGGATAATTGTCTTATCCTATGATCAAAGACTGTCATTACTCGGGTTCTTAAGAAGAAGATCCTTTATCTCTTCTGTGTTTTAAGGGGTTGCTAATCAATCATCAAACATTTATTAGACATTTATTGTATACCAAGCCCTGTGCTAGGTACTGGGAATGCAAAGACAAAATCGAAACAATCCTTGCCCATGACATCCTTAAATTCTTTTGGAGGAAGCAACATGAACATAAAATAAACAAGGTAAATTTATGGGAAGGGGGAACCACATGATGAATTAGTATTAAAAATATATTTTGGAGATCCTATATTACAGGTAGGTAACCTCTGTTTTGAGCACATAAGTTTTTAACATTGTGGACAAACTAGTTTTAGTTTCTAAATTGAAACGTATGAGCTAAAAATCTTGAAATGAGTTAATTTAATTTCTAATGTTTCAGCTCATGGAATGCTGTGTAAATGCCCTAGTGACATCTTTTAAAGAGACAATTTTAGCAGAGTGCCAAGGCATGATAAAACGAAATGAAACTGAAAGTAAGTAAAATAAATAGTACATAACTTTGGTATCAAAAACAACTGTTTAGTATTCGATAGCCTTCAGTTATATCACTCTTAGTATTTAGATAAAGTACAAGTTAATGTGTTCTGTGCTTGAAGATTAGACCAGTGAAATACAAAGTTTTTTGTGAAATTTTTTTTTCTATTTGAAATATTATTAAATTGATGTCACTTTAGTAGCCTTTTAATTACTATTTGGAATATCTGATAAAGTTATTAGCCCATTTTAAAAGGTTGTTTTGCATTAAACATGGCCACTACAATTAAAAAAAGATTTTTTTATGCTTGGCTTACAGGATTCATCTTGTTGCTTTATAATCAGACCTTATGTATTTTAATAGTCCATTTTGTTTTAATTGAAGACCACTTCTGCAGAAAATGATACAAAAATGCATATACATATTCACAGCTGGTATGACATGGTTTCAAGAGCATTAAATTGTGCTCTAAATTTATAAATTTTTACTTTATAACTTTATGGGCTTAGACAACTAACAATGCTCTTATGGCTTCGTTGATTTTGCTGTCAATGAACATATTTGAGTATTATAAAAGATTTTTTTTATCCATGTGGATATTCTCTATACAAATATAAATCACAACTTTTCCAAACTTTGGTCAGTTTCTCTGTGCTAATAGATTTGAAATTATAAAACAAATTATGAGAGGTGGAGGCTAGTGTTAATTTTTTTCAGGATGGGAAAAGGGACTGAATCCAGTGTTGATTGATACATCATCTTCAACTTCTGGTCTTAAAGAATAAACTACAGCACTGAGAAGTTAAATGACATGCCCTAGGTCACTAAATGTGTCAGAAGTTGGGCTTGAACTGGAGTCTTCTGACTTCAAGGTCAGCTTTCTGTCCAGGAGGCCATGCTTACTTTCCTAAGCTGTGATGTTATTACTATATGATCTAATTTTCCAAAGGCATTTATTTACAATAAGGCCCTCTTTTCAAAACTATGGTTTTCATTATTAAAAGAAATAGTTTATATTATTTTCAAGAATACTTATATAAAACAGGATCTACCCAGAACTTATCATTTGCTGTCATCAAGGGATGTTTGAAGTTCAGTAGCTTAATATCATGCAGTGGAACCCCACTAGAAGCTATTAGACATGGAACAAGTGGAACAGTACTTGAGCACCATCCAAAGAGGAGTAGTGAAATTTATTAAGAAAAACTATATTATTAAAAAGGACTATACTATAAGGTTACGTATAAGCAGAAGGTGCTCCCAAAGTAAGAACCCAGAGAAAAGGATTATAGGGTGATACTCTTTTTCTTTTTTTTAATCTTTGAAACTTTTTGATAGGGGAGGGAATGTTAAAAATCATTGCATTTCTTCTCTGTAATGTAGAATAATTAACTATTGTTAGACTTGAAAGAAATTGGGATTACATGATTTTCATTCTTAATTGCTGGCTATACCTTTCACTTATTCACTTTACTAATCTTCAACATAAATTCGAATAACTTTTAGTTCCAAGAAAGAGATTAGGTTATTCAGATGTCAGTTCAGTATGTGATCACTTTTGAGGTATGAATTTTTTTCTTCGTTTTTATAATTGTTGGGAATGAACTGGGAAATTAAATCAGAACAGGTCCTGTCTACTGTAATAATTCCCAAACTCTTTATTTATGAGAGAAAATTTCAGGTAAGTTGATTTTTATTTTCTGGTAGGTGAGATGATTTTACTGGCATTTTTTTTTTTTGTCTTTTCAGAGTTACATTTAATGTTTTCATTGATGGACAAAGTTCCTAATGGAATAGAGCCAATGTTGAAAGATTTAGAGGAACACATAGTGAGTGCTGGCTTAGCAGATATGGTAGCAGCTGCTGAAACTATTACTACTGTAAGTTTTTTTCTGAAAAATATATCAGAAATAAATGCATGTCAAGATGAGAAAATAAAATGGCAAATACTTGACAATGTAATTGAAATAACATTTACAATGTAGTATCACATCAAGAAAATATTCTTACTGTTTTAGATATACAGTAATTCTATTTATGATATTTTCTGAGCACATTTGTGTAAGTTACATATTTGAATCAATTTCACCAATATAGCATTTTGCTTAACTTTTTTCCAAATGTGTTGTACTTGTAGGATTCTGAAAAATATGTTGAACAGTTGCTTACACTATTTAATAGATTTAGTAAACTTGTCAAAGAAGCATTTCAAGATGATCCACGATTTCTTACTGCAAGAGATAAGGTATGTGACCTTCACTGGGTTTTTGTTTTTTTTTACTAAAAATGTCACCATCACAGTTTACTTTCAGTCAAAAAATTTCCTTCATTAGACAATTAAAATCGTCAAATAAATGAGTGGTCTTATATAGCTAACTCATTTATCTTTACCATTGGAGGAGAGTGCCATTTATAATATAAGCATTGTTTATTTTTAGTTTTGTAATACATTTTGTTACCTGTATTTGATTATGTGTGTCTGTTATTTGGAAAGCCATTTGGTTCAAGAAAAAGGAGGTGTCTGTATCTTATTCTTCTGCTCAGAACTCCACCCTGCTTTACATACTGTTCTAAAGAGAATTAAAATCACTTCTGAGAGTAAAGCAAAATACTTTTCTAAATTGATTTATCCTCTTTGTAGGTCACATTCAGTGAACAAAATATTTATCAAATACTTACTATATAGCACATGTATTAACTAAGTTCTAGGTAGTAAAGAGGCATGTAAAGCATAATCCTTTCCCCAGAGGAGCTTCTAGTATAGATGAGGAAATGAGATATGGGAGAGAGAATTGCTTTTAAGAGGAACTCCTACAGGTTACAGGCCATATGAAGGAGTGAAAAATACACAGAGATAGTGAATAGTATTAATAAAGGGTTTTATCATCTACCTCTTTTTAGTTCTTCCAACAAAACAGTAGAATAATTTTTATAGAAAGCTAAAATATGAATGTACCATCTATGGAAAGAAGCTCTAAATACTTTAATTAAGTGATAACTTAATATTATACTAGTATTGGTGTCATTTTCTTCTTCTTCCATTCTCTTCCCTTCACTTCATCTCTAAATACTGTACTATGTAAAATGCATTCCTCTTATTTTGACTTAGCTCATATCAGGCCTCCATCTCAGTGCCCACTTTACTACTCTTGAGGGAACAACCACCTTATTGATGACAATGAAAGGTTTGGTACTTGTCTACTAAAGCCCATCCCTTTAATTCTTTACCTCATTTAGCCACATTTTTAAACTGCACCTATAAAGAGAAGTTAAAACTAGTTAGACCACTGCCTCGTCATTCAATTATATTTGAATGATAGGTGTAGGTCCTAGCAGAGCCTAGCACAATCAGAGTAATCTAGAACTTGCTTTAACATACTTGCATTCAAGTTTTGAATACCCTAATATAAATTAGTGCCATGAGTGTAGGATTTTGGATTTCTATTAATTTTCTGGAGTGATATAATGTGGAAAATTGTATGCTTCTGTCTTTGCTTTGACCTGTAAAATTCCATTCTGCCAATTTGATTAAAGTCCTTTTTGCCTTCATCTTCTTTGAGCATTTTGTTGCGGTTAGCTAAGCTACCCTTTCTCGAGTTCCTTTCTTTCCTTAGCTTCTGTGACTCTGTACTCTAATGTTTTTACTATTTTTTTAACCAACTCATTTTCTTTCTTAGCTTCTTTTCCTCTTTCCACTCCTTACAAATGGGTAGAGTTCTGTCCTTGCTCTCTTTTTCTACATTTTCTCCTTTGCTTGTACCAACCTTTCTTGTTTCATTTTCCCAGTTGCCTAAGTGTCTTACTGGTACTTCAAATTCACAGATTCAGAAATGAAGTCATCTCTTTGCCTAATTTTTATTTCCTGCAATGGTACTACCATCCTCCCAATCTCCTAGGATTTTAATTTTTGGAACCATTTTTCAGTGTCCTGTGTTTCTAATCCCACTCAACTAATTAGTACCCAGGTCATAACTGTTTCTGATTGTGCAGTCTCTTGCACATTTCTCCCCTTCTTTCCATTCCTACTACTACCACCCTAGTTTAGAAATTCATCTCTCTTCATTATACTAGTTTATTGTTCTTTTAACCACTTCACTGGTCTTTCTGCCTCCAAGATGTCTTCTTTGAGTCCATCCTTCCAGCCTTAGATCGTATTTTCCTTCATATATTCCATGTTCTAACTAAGCTGGATTTATTTTCTCCTTCCCATTCTTGTCCTGCCTTCTCCCATTTCATTATTTTTATTTATACTATCATCTCTGCCTAGAAGGCATTGCCATTTATGACCATGCTAGCTTGAATGTGGCCTATTCTGTTGATTCTCAGAAGCACAGTCAGATTGGGTCTAGTTGGAAATTTGGTGCATTGCCTGGGAAAATTAGTAATAGAGTCCTAGAAAGGCAGTAAACTATAGGGGAAAGAGTGCCTTGCACAAACTAGGTATTTAATGCATTTGTTAAGTTGAGAGAGCACTGAGTGTCGAATCACACCACCTGAGTTTGAATGCCTTCTTGTCTTACTCCCTATTTGTATATCTCTGGGCAAATCAGTTAATTTTTCTGGGACTTAAGCCAACTTAGCTTAAATATTTCCTATTTGAAAATTGCTTTTGAAATATGAGAAAACATGCTACAATTTTTCCTTTACCTTGGTCACTAACTTTATACCACTTTTCTTTAATAACCATAAGCTGTGCCATTTTTCTGTTCCCAGGGTATGTTACCGAATTGTCGAATCAAACTTAAGTGACCCTTAAGCACCTGGCCTTGCAACTGTCTATTTTTTTCCCCTTCAGATATTCTCATTCTGTTATGATGGGCGTCCTGATTACCTCCATATATTATGTTCTTTTCCTTCCTTTTATTGACATAAATAGCATTCACAGTACTGGGGCAGCTTTGCATAATCTGTCTCGCAAATTGACTAGTTTTTATGATAAAAACTTAGAGCAGTATGACTTGCCAACCAGAAAAATGGTCTTTATTCCATGACAGTTCCCTGTCTCTGAACTCTATGATCCTATGATCACTGTCATTTGAAGTTTTTCCTTCAAAGCCCAGTTGAGGTGCCATCTCTTCTGTTTAGCCTTTTCTGACCCCCTCGGCTATAGAAAGTCTTTCCTTCTTCATATTTCTCATAGCATTTTAATTGGACCCCTCCTTTGTGCTTTTCACACTCTTCCTTATGTTGGACAGCAAGGTGGTTTGGAACTTGGAGTCGGGAAGACCTGAATTCAAATCCAACCTCAAAGACATACTAGCTGTAGGATACTGGACAAGTCACATAATTTCTCTGTGTTTGAGTCTTCTCATCTATAAAAAATAATAGCATTCACCTCCCTGGGTTTTGAGGACCAAATGAGTTAACATATGTAAATCATTTTTAAACCTTAAAGTGCTATAGAAATGCAAACCATTATTTTAAATGATGGTGATGATGATGTAGTAATTGTAGTCTTTCCTTGGTTATTAGATTATAAGCGCCTTAACGTCTGTGTAATACTCATTTTTGTATGTCCCTGGCACCTGACACAGTGCCTTATACATAATAAACACTTAGTAAATGCTTATTGAATGCTAACAGAAAATTCCTGATTTCATATGTGTATTTTAAATGCTAAAAAGTTTTGACATCTCATTTTAAATTATTTCTAGGCATACAAAGCAGTTGTGAATGATGCTACAATTTTTAAACTTGAATTACCATTAAAGCAGAAAGGGTAAGGAAATATTCATTTTTAAATGAAAAAAATGGTCAAATTTGTTTTTTGAAACTTAACCATATTTTAGATGTTCAGAGCATCATACTAACCCTCATTATATTTGTTTTGTGTAGCTTACCTAGAAATACGCTACATTAGCTTATTTAAAATCTGTTCATTATCTTTTTTATTTTTTTTTCATTTTTTAGATGAGGGGAAAGTACTTGTTTGTTGAACTTTCCCTTTAGATTATCTCTTCTCCCAAGAAAAAAATTATTAGAATAAACAAGAGAAATTGTTGTTAAGTTTTTGGACGTTGTTTCTTTGCTGCATTTGTTCCTTATGTGTGTCCACATGTGAAAACAAAACTGTTCACAAATGTCATCCCATCTGCAAATCAACAAACTGAATCTGTGCAATCTCTAACTTAAGTAAAAGTGTATTCGCATTTTTAAGGATTTCTCATTTCGGTGTCAATGAGCAATTAAATTAATAAAATGCTTTTTTAATTCAGGGAAAATATTTACATGACTTGATATTTTAAAATTTTTACTTGCAAAATAAAACCAAACCCTGAATTCCTCTTTCTCTGAGCTTAAGCAAGTCCAGTCTATTTATTTGCAGGTGGAAGACCTCAACATTGAGGCCATAAAAAATGGAGCACTTTTCACATGTAAGATGAAGTTAGTACAGATATTTTATTAAGCTTATGATACAGAGATAATTGGGTTTTTTTTTTCTTTATACTTCAACTTTCAACTCCTCCCTTCCCTTCCCCCAAGAAATCAGGAAATAATTTATATAGTAGGGTATTATGGTTTTTTTTAATATCACATATATTTTCCATTATCTGATTCTACATATATGGTAAACCTCAGTGACTTGGCTTAATTGTTTTGAGGGAAGGCCAGCATGAATAAGTGAAGTCAATATTACAGAAATTTTAAAAATGTGGTAAGCTTTGTACTTAACTTCTGATTCTACACTTAGACAAACTCCCTTGGGTCTGCCTTAATGCACAGAAGATAATGCAGGTTAAGGCCAAGCTTTCCCTTCTAGGTCACCTTCCATCTACCCTGTATACTATATGCACTTGTTTATTTACATGGGACTGTTTTTGCCATTCTTTGTATCCTTAGCACTTAATTTACAGCCTGGCACATAGTAAGTACTTAAAAAGTGCTGATTGATAGATGGATTCCAGATCTTCAGTAGCTATACAAATACAACGTCTGAGGGAGTGCTGCTATTCCTAATTCTTGGGCTCTGGGTCCTGAGTTGTCCCAACCAGAATTTGAGGTGCAGTGGTGGGTAGCCTAGGTGGTTTGACCCTCCTGGCATGTGCCACCCTTCTCATCTCTCCCTTATTTGCATTACTGCTTCAGTCAGGCTAGTTTAGATGTGATAAATTTATGGATTACAGTATTTTTTCCACTTCCTTTCTTTGTCCTTTAAATAGCTATCACAATATCAAATATCTCTGATTATGTTAACTCTTTAAATGAAGGAACATATTTATTTTAACTCTTTATAACAAATTAATTGCATAATTCCATGCATCAGTTTTTGACATTTTTGTTATTGCTAGCTTTGGGGCTTAAATGTGGTTGAGTTCTAGCTAGGAGTTCCATAAGGCTACTAGTAGGTATTTAACTGACAGTCTTGCGATTGTCACAACTACAGACCATCTTTCAATAATGGGCCAATCAACTACAAAAACTTCAGAGATTGGAGCCTCGGGGGAATTGGGGGAACTTCCTTTACCTCTGAAATAGGATATGGAATAAAAGAAAAATAATGGAGGAAAACAGCTGCCATCATCTCTTTTTTTTTCTCTTAAAATCAAGATTTAGCTAAAGAATTACACTGTGGACCTTTGTTTAGAGTGGATCTAAGGGTGTGTGCAGCGTGCTACTGCTGCAGTACTTTGCCTGGGCTTGCTTTCCTTGATTTAAACATTAGGAAGCTGTGATTGTAACTTGGGGGAAAAATTAGTTTTGTAGGATGGCCATCCATGTGTTTTCTGGAGGTATTTTTCATTTAGCAAATTTTTAGAAATATGTTAAAGCATTCTGAAATATACAAAGATGCAAAAGACACTGTTCTTATTCTTAAGAAGGCTTATGCCCCAGTAGGAGAAAATGAAGGGGTTGTACCATATGGTCTCTGAGATGCTTTTCAGCTCTAAAATCCTATATTCCTAAGACACATACACAAAAAAGTACATTAGAAGGTAGTAGATAATAAGTGCCATGTTAATGATACAAACAGAGTGGTAAAAGACACAGGAATCCTGCAGTGGGTGAGAGGTTAGAGGATACAGTCTCATTATTTTCTCCTAGATACTTTCTCATCTCTAGGTTTTCATGACATTGCAGTAGTCCCTTGAGCCTGCCACCTCAACTACCCTGTTGCATTTGCTCCACATATCCAGTCTGTTGCTGTCTTGTTTCTGTCTTCACAACATCACTCTTAATCATCCCCCTGTTTCCACTCACATAACCAGCATCCTAATTTGAACTATCATCATAGCACACCTAGACTTTCGTAATAGCCTTCTAACCAGGCTCCCTACAACAAGTCTCTCCAGTTCATCCTCTGCTCAGTTGCCAAAGTGATATATCTAAATTGTAGGTCTAACCTTGTTATAATATTGCCAAGTGAAGTCTATGGCCTTCAAACACTATTAACTTTGTAGAGATGCCCAGGAAGGTAAGAAATGAGAAAAAGCCGTTGAATTTGCCAATTTAAAAATTTTTTTTAAATTTATTTTTAGTTTTCAACATTCATTTCCACAAGATTTTAAGTTACAAATTTTCTACAAACCCTCCCCCCACCACCCCAAGATGGCATATATTTTGCTTGCCCCTTTCCCCAGTCTGCCCTTCCTTCTATCACCCCACTCCCCACCTTGTTCCCTTTGCCCTTACTTTCTTGTAGGACAGGATGGATTTCTATACCCCATTGCCTGTATATCTTATTTCCCAGTTGCATGAAAAAACAGGTTTTTTTAACATTTGTTTTTAAAACTTTGATTTCCAAATTCTCTCCCTTCCTCCCTCCCCACCCACTGTCCTTGAGAAGGCAAGCAATTCAATATAGGTTATACATGTATCATTATGCAAAAAACTTCCATAATAGTCATGTTGTAAAAGACTAACTATATTTCCCTCCATCCTGTCCTGACCCCCTTTATTCAGTTTTCTCCTTTGACCCTGTCCCTTTTCAAAATTGTTTGCTTTTGACTACCTCCTCCCCCAATCTGCCCTCGCTTCTATCATCCCCCCCCTCTTATCCCTGTCCCCCCTACTTTCCTGTAGGGTAAGATACCCAATTGAGTGTGTATATGTACATATTCCCTTCAACTACCCTAATACTGAGAAAGGTCTCATGAGGTACGAATATCATCTTTTCATGTAGGAATGTAAACAAAATAGTTCAACATCAAGTCCCTTATGATTTCTCTTTCCTGTTTACGTTTTCATGCTTCTCTTGATTCTTATATTTGAAAGTCAGATTTTCTGTTCAGCTCTGGTTTTTTCATCAAGAATGCTTGAAAGTCCTCTATTTCATTGAAAGTCCATATTTTGCCCTGAAATATTATACTCAGTTTTGCTGGAAAGGTGATTCTTGGGTTTTTTTTAATTTATTTTTTATTTTTAGTTTACAACACTCAGTTCCACAAGTTTTGGGGTTCCAAATTTTCTCTCTCTCTCCCACTCCTCCCCCCAACCCACCAAGAGTGCATGTAATCCATTGTAGGTTCTACATATACCTTCACATTGAACTTATTTACATAATAGTCTAGTTGTAATGAAGAATTATAATCAATGGGATGAATCATGAGAAAGGAGAAATGAAACCGAAAAAAAGGAAAAAAAGAGAGAGAGAGCAAATAGTTTGCCGCAATCTGCATTCAGACTCCATAATTATTTCTCTGGATGTGCATACCTTTTTCCATTGTGAACTTTTGGAGCTGTCTTTGAACTTTGCATTGATGAAAGGAGTCAAGTCTATCAAAGTTAGCCCTTACAGATACTGTGTGTCTGTAATTGTGTATAATGATCTCCTGGTTCTGCTCCCCTCACTCAGCATCAGTTCATATAAGTCTTTCCAGGTTTTTCTGAAGTCTGCCTGCTCATCATTTCTTATAGCACAATAGTGTTCCATCCCCAATTGATGGGCTTCCCCTTGATTTCCAATTCTTTGCCACCACAAAAAGAGCTGCTATAATTATTTTGTACATATGGGTTCCTTTCCCACTTTTATGATCTCTTTGGGATATAGCCCTAGAAGTGGTATTGCTGGGTCAAAGGGTATGCACATTTTTATAGCCCTTTGGGCGTAGTTCCAAATTGCTCTCCAGAATGGCTGGATCAGTTCATAACTCTACCAATGATGTAATAATGTTTCAGTTTTCCCACATCCTCTCCAGCATTTATCATTTTCCTGTTTTGTCACGTTAGCCAATCTGACAGGAGAGATGTGTTACCTCTTAAAAAAGAGTTTTTTTATTTGCATTTCTCTAATCAATAGTGATTTAAAGCATTTTTTCATGTGCCTATAGATAGGTGATTCTTGGTTTTAATCCTAGCCCCTTTGACCTCCGGAATATCATATTCCAATCCCTTTGATCCCTTAATGTAGAAGCTGCTAGATCTTGTGTTATCCTGACTGTGTTTCTACAGTACTCAAATTGTTTTCTTTCTGGCTGCTTGCAATATTTTCTCCTTTACCTGGGAACTCTGGATTTTGGCTACAGTATTCCTAGGAGTTTTCTTTTTGGGATCTTTTTCAAAAGGCGATTGGTGGATTTTTTCAATTTCTATGTGACTCTCTGGTTCTAGAATATCAGGACAGTTTTCCTTGATAATTTCTTGAAAGATGATATCTAGACTCTTTCTGATCCTGGCTTTCAGGTAATCCAGTAATTTTTAAATAATCTCTCCTGGATCTATTCTCCAGGTAATTGTCTTTTCCAATAAGATATTTCATATTGTCTTCCATTTTTTCATTCTTTTGGTTCTATTTTATAATTTCTTGATTTCTCATAAAGTCCCTAGCTTCCAGTTGCTCCATTCTAATTTTTAAGGTAGTATTTTCTTCAGTGGTCTTTTGGACCTCCTTTTCCATTTGACTAATTCTGCCTTTTAAGGCATTCTCATTGGCTTTTTGCAGCTCTTTTGCCATTTGGTCTAGTCTATTTTTAAGCTTTATTTTCTTCAGTATTTTTTGGGGGGGCTGTTTAACAAGTTTAACAAGTTTTAGGGAGGGTTTAACAAGCTGTTGACTCATTTTTCATGATTTTCTTGCATCACTCTCATTTCTCTTCCCAGTTTTTCCTCTACTTCTCTTACTTGCTTTCCAAATCTTTTTGAGCTCTTCCATGGCCTGAGACCAATTAATATTTTTCTTGAAGGCTTTTAATGTAGGATTTTTGACTTTGTTGACTTCTTCTGGCTGTATGTTTTGATCTTCTTTGTCACCAAAGTAAGATTCTATAGTCTGAATCCTTTTACACTTCTAGCTCATTTTCCCAGCCAATTACTTGATTTTTGAGCTCTTTGTCAGGGTATGGCTGTTTTCAGAGCTACTTCTATTCTGAGGTGGTCTGATGCTCCTCTCCCAGCCTGTACTCTGGTCTGTGAGTGCAAGCACTCCTTTCTGCTGTGTAACTACCAGGATGACTCCACAAGCTCTGCCACCCCAGTGCTCCTCCTCCCCCCAGGACAGCCAACTAGGACTGTGACCCAGATCCAAGCAGGGCAAAGCAAGAGAAAAACCTGCCTCAGTGCCATCAAAGTGATCCCTGCACTCCTGCTCTGATCAGCTGCTTGATTCCCCCCACTGTCTGGGCCTGGAGCTCTGGAAGCAGCTGCAGCTACCTCTGCTGCCTGGGAGCCGGACCATGCCCTTCTCTCACCTGGGTCCAACAGCTTTCCCACTGACCTGCTCCATTGTCTTTGGCCTTTGTGAGTTGAGAAGTCTGGAAACTGCCACGGCTGCCAGTGATTCAGTGCTTTAGGCCTGCTCTGCCCGGTCTACTGCGGCCTGGTCTGTCCTGGTGGGGCCTGTGCTGGGCTGGGCTGTGCTCTGCTCCCAGCACAGCGCGGTAGACCCTTCCCAGAGACCATCCAGGCCATCTTGGGCTGGAGACTTGTTTCACTCTTTCATTTCGTGGGTTCTGTAGCTCCAGAATTTGTTTAGAGTCATTTTTTAACAGGTGTTTTGAGGGATTTGGGGGAGATCTCAAGCGAGTTGCTGTTTTCATGTTGCCATCTTGGCTCTGCCCCCCAAGAAATTATTATTTTAGTATTAAGGAGACTTATACACTAGAGAAAACCACTACATTACTTGGAGTTTGGTTGTTTTGACAGCAAACAAAAGCAGAGTGGCCTTCTAGCTGCTTACCTTGTTGACAAAGGGCATTTTAACATAGGGCATTGTGCTATTCATTTAATGTATACTGGCTCTTTTTGCACCTGGCTTGTAATCAAGCAGCAGTAGAAGAGATGTCAAAGATTGTACAGGATTATATTACAAGAGGCTTGCTTGGTGCAAGACATATTAGTACATCTATTATCTTCTCTGGGCAGGGGGAGGGAGTAGGAGGGAGAGAATTTGGAATTCAGAATGCAAAAAGAAAAGAATATCCAAAATAAATAATAAATTGAAATGTTTTTTAAAATGCTTATTAAATTGAATTGCATGCAAATTATATAGAGAATAATTAATATGGGACTCAAAAGAGAGAGATGACTTAGGCTGGGCCAACTGAAGAAGAATTTACAAAGGAGATAGGCTTTGAACTGATCTCGAAGGCTGGGTAAGATTTAAAGTAGTAAAAATTGAGATGTTGGCGATCCAGGCATGTCAACAGAAGTGAGAACACAGCATCAAAAGTATGCTAGGGCCAATAAATTTGACTGAAGTTGAGGATTCACATAGAAAGTAGTTGGAGGTAAGAGAGATACCTGTTTGTGGAGGATGTGGAGTACAAAACTTTGTAATTTAGACTTGATCTTTCAGGAAATTGAGAATTAATGGACTTTTTTTATCAAGAAGTTACATGATAAAAGCTATATTTTAAGAAGATAGGTAGAGTAGTAATACACAGAATGGTTTAGAGGTGGTAAAGACTAGAGCTTAGGAGACTGTTGGAATGATTTGGGCATAATGTGTGATAGGAATCTGAACTTGGATAATGGCATTTGGGTGTAGAAAAAAGGAATGGGTACTTCCTAGGGAGGAGTTGTACAACATAAGAACTTAGTGTGTAAAAGACTGGTTGCCGGAAGTATATTCAGAAATGGTAAATGCAGTTTAATGGATTGCCTGTGTTTTACTTTTAGGGTTGGATTAAAAACACAACCTGAATCAAAATGCCCTGAACTTCTTGCCAATTACTGTGACATGTTGCTAAGAAAAACACCACTAAGCAAAAAACTAACCTCTGAAGAAATTGAAGCCAAACTTAAGGAAGTGGTATGTGAATTTTTTTATATTGTGATCATTTATTTAAATGTCCTTGTTTTGATTTTGGTTTTTCTCTGATAACATCCATAAAGATTTTAAGTGTAATTAATATAAGATCTTTAGTGTCAATGTAAGGTTATCAGTTTTTCACTTGAAGCAATTTTACCCAAAGGCAACTTTGAGAATGCACATCACCATGTTGCTTTCTTCTTATTTTACTTTTGTAAAACTTCTTTGTAAAGAATAAGATGGAGCCCAGGTGCTGGGGAGCACATTCTGACTGAATTTCATAAGATCCCCAAATGATCAGCCAAAGAGCTGTACAAAAAGAGCTGCTCTATCAGCCTCATCATTGTAGCTACCAGAATTAAACAGAAAGAGAAAAAAGAATAGAAACAGGAAAGAAAATAGGAGCGAAAACTGTCATAAAGGCACCGTAGAGACAGGTAGGAAGACAGGAAAAAAGGAAAATGGAGAGAAGTGAGGGCGAGCTGTTCTTCTTCAGCTGAAAAATTAATCAGTTGTCTTGAGAATTCTAAGAGTCTTCTTTTTACGTAAGGAATGCAATAGGGTAGTTTGTCTCCATCCCAAAATAACTTGGCCAACATTTTAAACAAAAAACCAGGAGTCCTACCAGGATTAATTACCCTTTGAAATAAACTACTTACATAGAAGGGGTCTTCTCCTACTGCATGGTTGTATATGTGGGGTGAGACAGGGGTCAGCACCTAAGCAGGCAAGAAACTAAATGGTTTTGTTTCCCATGCAGCTCTTGGTACTTAAGTATGTACAAAACAAAGATGTTTTTATGAGATATCACAAAGCTCACTTAACACGGCGTCTAATATTGGATATTTCTGCTGACAGCGAAATTGAAGAGAATATGGTAGAATGGCTAAGAGTAAGTAACTCTAATGTTTTTATATGATTTTTCAGTTCCTTATTTCTCAATTTAGAATATGATAGGCACTTTATAGAGTGTTTTTAGAAGTTGGTAGATTTGATTAATTTTCTAAACCTTATGAGCTGCCTTCTTTGGGGAAGGGGCAAGAAAGAGATTTTATAAAATTCCAGACCTATAAATTAATAAATTAATTGGCTTTTAAAAAATAGCTTTTATGAATCTGTAAAGTTGCCTTTATAATTATTGACATTTAAATGATGCTTTCAGTAATCTAAAAGAAAAAAATAACCTCTCTTTCCTCTGCTTTGTTTCTTTTATTTCACCCCACCCAGCTAGAAGGTTAGTGCTGATAGTTGTTTGTGCCTTCCCCTTAAAAGTTACCTTCACTTTCAAAGTTACCTTTTCTCCTCTGAATTTTTCTTATATACATTGGTGCACATATGTTGTTTGCACTACAATATAAGCTCCTTGAAGGCAAATGTTTTTTTTGCTTCTCTCTCTCTCTTTTTTTTTTTTTTTTGCTTTTTTCTAATCCTTCAGATATCACAGGCATTGACACATAGTATTCAGCTTAAATAAATGCTTGTTGATTAATTGATTCATTGGATGACTTCATACAGAGAGCCTACTGCAGGATCCCTTGATGCTTTGTGAGGGAGTTTTTAGTTTTAAAGAATTCTGAGTGCTTAGAGTTGTAAGTGTCCTTAGAGGTTATCAAGTTCAATTCTCTTAGTTTACAGATGAAAAAACTGAGACCTAGAGAGGTCAGGCTGTTTCTCCAAGGTCAGATAAGTAATATAAATGGCATAGCTAAATTCATGGCATTGCTGAGATTTGAACTCAAGTTTCTGATTCCAAGTTCCTGGTCTTCTAATTCTACAATGAACAATATCTGTGATATTAAGAGAATAAAATGGAAAAATCGTTATGAACTAATATAGCATAAAGTAATCAGAAGCCAAAGAACAGTATAGGTGATTATTACAACAATGAAAATTGAGCATCAATCTCTAAAAGGAAGTTAAAACATTGAATAATTTTTTTTAAATGGTGAAGGTTCTAGAAAACAAAAAATGAAAGATATCTCCTCCCAATGAAGAGATTACTAGGAGAGAATTGTTTTATGTATTGCTAGATGTGGTCATTGTATTTCATTGTTTTTGGTTAATTGGCTTTCTTTATCACAAGAGAATATTCATTCATTTTTGAGAACCTTTCTATTCCTCTTTGGTGGAGACTTTGAAATGACTCTATGTGTTGTTTTCTCCTACTAGAATGTTAGCTCCTGTAATAACAATTTAGATTTGAAGATCTTTCCTACCCATTAATAGGCCATGTGACCTGCTTATGTTACAGGAAGCATAAGTCACATGTGGTGGGAGGAGCATGCTGAGAGGAAAAGGAAAGTAGGAAAGTGTGTCACAGGAAATGCTTAGAGAGAGCAATTAGAGCTGAAGGAAAGAGCAGACATGTAGTGGCTGTGAATGTGTTTGTGGGAAGGCCCCAGCAGTAGGGAGGATGGTTTTGAGATGGTGAGGCTCCATGCTGTGATACTGTGTTTTAAGTTCCTTGCTGTTAGGATAAAGTGGGCTTACCGGTTTTGGGAGTTGGTTGCTGCTTGGATTGGGCTGTACTTGTTGGTTATGGAATTTGGTCCTCTGGTTCCTGAATAAATGTTTTACTCCTTCTACCTTCTATGTGGAGAGTCTCTCATATTTTGCAATAGAGAAGGCATTTTCACAATTATCATAGGTGGTGTATTTATTGCCTTGCTAATACAGCTCCTTAAGAACAGAACTGTCTTGCTTTTCTCTTTGTATCTCTAGTGCTTGCACAATGCTTTGCACATAGTAAGCACTTAAACTTTTAAAATTCATTCATTCATGACTGATGTAAGGACAAAAATTAAAGTTTGTTCCTCACCTCAGTTTCAATTAACATACCACTTGTTCTTTAGGAATAGAATTTAGTATGTTTAGGCACCCTAGGAAACTAGACAGAATTTTATTTTACAGAAGGCTGTTTTATAAGTATAAAACAGCTTAATTGAAATGATATAGAAAAGGTACAAGGAGCTTTGCCCTATCCTGGCAGAGGCAAACTGATTGTGCCACCCCCCCCTTCAGTATTTCATATGCCTTCTTGAGGCTTATCCACATAACCTTAACTACTGAGGGGCATGTCTGGAGTTGAAAGGGCAGATTGTCTGGAAGCTCTCAAGTCTCAAGAAGTCAAGTCAGCAAGCATTTATTAATTCCCTACTATGTGTCAGGAACTGAGTTAAGAACTGGCTATGCAAAGAAAGGCCTAACCTTAAAGAATTCACTGTCTAATGGATTTTAGAAGATTTTAGAAACATAAGAGGGAGAGAAAAACAAATTGCTTGTCTCCTCTTGCAGTGTGTAAGCAAAGTCCCTTACTGTCCTTAGAGTTAAAGTAATTAATGTACACACACACACACACACACACACACACACACACACACACGTACACACCAGTAGTTGTGAAGAATTTAGGACTCAACTTTAACAACTAAAGGTGAAGATAACTCACAGCTGTTAAAGTTCACAAAATCTAATTAGTGCTGTATATATAGAGCCATAGGAAACTTTAACTCCAAAAGGGCTTTATTGTTATAGAAGTTTAGGTAAGAAAAATTTACTTAACCAGTTTACATTTACTTAAATGTCGCTGTCTTCACTGTTTTTAAAACCATGTGAATTTGCCACAGTTTTTAATAGTGACTTTCTGAGATGTTCTTCTTCTTATGCATTGCATCTTCATAAAGCATCACTTGTAGTGCATTAAAAATGAACAAAACAATGTTGCACTTAACTTGAAGGAACATCCTAAATATTGAGCAGAATATTAACATTTTTATTTGAGTTTGGTTAATATGTTTAAAATAAAGAAAAAAAAATTACCGCCACACCCACAGAGCCAATATTCAGTTTTAGCTGTAGTTTTAATTGATATTTTATTTATTCTCTTGTCTGTATGCATAGGAAGTGGGTATGCCAGCAGATTATGTAAACAAGCTCGCTAGGATGTTCCAGGACATTAAAGTGTCAGAAGATTTGAACCAAGCTTTTAAGGAAATGCACAAGAATAATAAGTTGGCTTTACCAGGTACTATTTTATAATCTTCAGGTTTTTTAGTAGATACTTTGAAAGAAAAATTAATCTGCTATAACTTCAGTAATTTAAAAACAAACATCCAATTCAGTTCAGCACACATTTATTGAACCCTGACTTTGGATAGCTTACTTTGTGTGACAGTTCATAGAACCAAAATAAACTAAAGGAATTAAACAATATTTGAGATTCATATCTCCCTCACCTTTGAGACTGTTAGCATGGAAGACAGTTCCTGTATACTTCAACACACATCTCTTAAAGTCAGTCAGAAACAGAATATTGGACTAATGGAATTACTGATTTTACTCAGTGTGGCATTTTCTTGGTTATAGAGTCCCTTGTGTTTATCAGCAAAGTACATCTACATTCTAATTGTTATGAGCTTTCCACTTGGCTTTTACATATCATATATTTCTTATTTTAAAATATCTTGCCTATAGCTGATTCAGTGAATATTAAAATTCTGAATGCTGGTGCCTGGTCCAGAAGCTCTGAAAAAGTATTTGTTTCCCTTCCCACTGAGCTGGAAGATCTAATCCCTGAAGTAGAAGAATTCTACAAAAAAAATCACAGTGGCAGAAAATTACATTGGCACCATCTCATGTCAAATGGGATTGTAAGTATATTTTGACCTAATTTTTTATTGTAATATTTATCATCTAATACTAATTTACTGACATAAATGTGATCATTATCAATAATTTTCAGTATTGATTTTTAATGTTTACAGATAACATTTAAGAATGAAGTTGGGCAGTATGACTTAGAGGTAACAACATTTCAGCTTGCTGTACTGTTTGCTTGGAACCAAAGACCGAGAGAAAAGATCAGTTTTGAAAATCTTAAGCTAGCAACTGAGCTCCCTGATGCTGAACTTAGAAGGACTTTATGGGTATGGATTTTTCTTTATAACTTCTGAATCTGTTTATTTTTACAGATGTTTTATTTACATTAAAGATTTGGTTTCCACCTGATTTGTCAGTCACTTCGTTGAAAATAATTTGATCTCTAAGCCCCTAAGAGTCTAGAAGTTATATTTGACCAAATTTAGCAACAAAATCTGTTAGACTAGATTCTTCATGAAGTATTTTAACTAGCATATGATGTTCAATAGTCTACAAATCTCAACGTCCTGGTCCTACTTAAAATGGCTACTGGTAACCACATTTTTCTATCATTTTTCTAATCAAGGGTTTTCACATTTTTCTTTCCATTATCTTCCTATTGAGTCAGACTGCATTCTGCTTTGGTGAAAAGTTTCTATACTGAGTAGGCATAGAAGGGTTCTCTACATAAAGTCTCAGGTCCTTTGTTTTATCCATTTATGATTTTGTATAGGTTCTCACAGTCTTTCATAGCCCATATTACCTCTACAATATACACAGGGTATTTTCTAGATTAACTGAAATCATTTCAGTCCTGAGAGTATAAACATTTTTCTTTCATTCTCTTCTGAAGAACCACAGTCTCCTACTGTTCCACATGCTGGTAAATAAACTTAAGCTGAAGACAATAGTGTCTGGGCTTGGAACAACTAATATAGAACTCACAAGTGATCTGTAGTTAGTGGGGAGAGAGAAGGTGGAAGGAGCAAAACAAAACGTTTTTAATGTTTCCCCTCTCTCAGTTGGAAACCTAGCAGGCTATTTGGGAACTTAGAGGCTAGATTTCTTTTTTATGGACCATGCCTTAAACCCAGATCACTCTAGCTCTCCTTGATTGGCCGACAGTGGGTCCCAGCCTAAGCCTTGCTTGGTCATTGTTTGGATTCTGATGGCTCAGAGTGAGTGTAAATAGCAGTTGCTTCTGTTTTGGCCAGAAACCCTAAGGGTCTTCCCTTCCCATATTGATTTTACTTTT
This sequence comes from Trichosurus vulpecula, assembly GCF_011100635.1. Lineage (NCBI taxonomy): Eukaryota > Metazoa > Chordata > Mammalia > Diprotodontia > Phalangeridae > Trichosurus > Trichosurus vulpecula. The sequence continues at coordinate 139,232,857 of NC_050574.1, read as the reverse complement.
TTAACTAGGTAAAAAGAGACTATTCTTTGCTTCTTTTCTTACCTAGCCTTAATCACTGAATAAGTGTTACCTCAGTCAAACTGAAATCTGGGAAAGACCTTAGCTTAGAAAGGCTAAAGTCTCCCACTGCATCCAGGGCCAACTCCAGTAATCCTGATCTGCATCTTGCCACTAGACCCAGATGGCTCTGGAGGAGAGAGTAAAGCTGGTGACTTTGCACAGCCCTCTCTCACTTAAAAGCAGTTCACTTGCAAGTCATGACATCTCCTTCCTGATGTCATGATCTCCTTCAAGAACAAAGGACAAACACCACCACCACCTTTCCACAGCAGCATGAACAATCCTTGTAATCCCTATTTCCACCTCACCTCCTACTAGCATATATTTCCATTGTTATCACACAGGTCAGAGGATAGGTTGTGAGCTCTATTGTTGGAAGAAGTACTCCCTCTGACCCTACAAAGATCACTGCTTCATTGAAGTAGGCAGCAACTAGATGCTATCAGAATAGAGTTTAATTAGCCTGTATGAAAAAACGGAATAGTATTTTTCTGCTACTTTTTACAAACTAATGTTTTTTTCTTCTACATAGTCTCTTGTAGCTTTTCCAAAGCTCAAACGACAAGTTTTATTGTATGAACCACAAGTCATCTCACCCAAAGACTTTACAGAGGGGACCCTCTTCTCAGTGAACCAGGAGTTCAGTTTAATGTAAGATTGATGATTATTGGTCTAAAAGTAAAATCTTTCCTATGATGGTTAGTGCTTTGTTTCCAGGATAAAGCTTTATTATTTTTCTTAGAGGAAATATAAAACTAAGAATCTAACCATTTTATAATCTGGGTTCTAACATGTCCCACTCAGAATGTATCACATGACTAAGAACTTGTTTGTCTCTGGCATTATGTAATGCTGCTATTCAAGTTTAGTTCCAAAAAGTGTTGGGAGTGAAAGACATAATCCTGGTGTTTGAGCATCTGTCAGAATAAAACATACTGTGGTAATAGACTCTTCATACAGGCTGTCAATATTGTAACTTCTGTGTTACTAAAGTTTTACTTGTATTACCTTGGTCTCTAGTCTGGGGGACAATAAATCAGATAGAGGTTTATAATTTACCTATATTTTACATTTATATAAATTTTAAATTACATTCAAATGCTACTTGAAACTTATTTCTTCATTTCTATACTTTTAATCATTTTTCATGTCAATACCAACTTCATTAAATCATGTTGCCAGTTACAAATATGGCTTCCTTGTTTGGTAGTTTGGGTTTTGCATTTAATGTGGTAGAAGAGTCACCATAATCAACAGCCTTCATCTCTCTCCTGAGCTCCAGACTTGTATCTCCAACTACCTGACAGCTCTTCTTAAATGTGCCATAAGCTTCTCAAACCCATCATGTCTAACATTCAAACTCATTATCTTTCCACTTTAACCTACCCTTCCCTCTTACTTCTTCATTCCTGTTAAGGATGCTTAAGCATTCTTTCTGTCACCTAGGTTGGCAACTCATTGTCCTCCACTACTACTCCATAGCCAGTTAGTTTTCCCCTTCCCTTTACTTACACCAGTGGCTTCCTAATTGGTCTTCCTGTGTCCTTTCTGGCTCCTCTCTAATCCATTCTGTAGCTTCCAAAATAATATTCCTAAAGTGTAAGTTTGACCATGGCAGTTTCCTCTCAAAAAGCTTCAGTGGTTCCCTATTACCTTTAAGATAAAACAGAAATTCTATTTGATATTTAAAGCCCTTTGCAATTAGACTTGTCTCTTTCTAAGAGTATCACACGTGAAATTCAGGCACTTTACATTCTAGCCGAACTACAACTCACTATTCCCCATATATGATACCCTGTCTCCCAGGTCCAGGCCTTGTACAGGCTCTCCTTCATGCCTGGAATGCTGTTCTGTTCCCTGACACTTCTGGGAACATCTGTCTCCCATCAAGGAGAAGTGCCAAGAGATTTAAGAGATATTTATTGATTCCTCCAGAGGTTTGTTCATCCCTGGACCCTAGTCAGATTTTTCCTGTCTTTAACTTTAAGCATGTGGCATTTTGTCATGACCAATGCCCCTCTCTGCCCCTGGCCAGTATAACATAATATTCTGCAAAGCAGGACTGTTTGATTCTCATTCTTCTAGGTCTGTTGCCTAGCTTGCTGCCTGCCACACAGTATGTTCTGCATAAATGCTTATTGATTTGATATAACTGGTTACAAGAAAATAAAACACTGCTAGTCCAGACTTTGCCAAAATGCCTTTCTGCTTTTCATTTTTTCTGTAGCAGCGTAGTTTAAAGAACACCTAGCAATTTGTACCTTCTTTAGGAGGTTTGTGTTTATGCGTTTGTGTCAAGACTCATGCCCTCATTGGGGCAGGGACATGTCCTCTACCTAGTTTGTAACTCAGTGGCCTGTGAGATTATTTAATTTGCCCTTGGTCATACATCAGTAAGATTATACATCTGGAACAAGAAAGGATCCCAAAGGTCATATTTTCCACCTCCTCGTTTTACAGATGAGGAAAAAGGCCCAGAAAGGTTGTGTGATTTGCACACAGCTAATAGGATGATAGATCTAGAACAGGAAGGGTTTTCTTACCTAACTCCTATATTTTTGGTTCTGTGATTTGCCCAAGGTCACGAAGATAGTAAGTGGAAGACTCAGGATTCCAATTCAGTTCTTCTAACTCCAATTTCTGCTCACTTTACACTGCCTGGACTGATAGTCCCTACATATGTGAGGCAGAACTTTTAACTTTTCTTCCTGACTAGAAGGCTACTCTCTCTCCACCACATCATGCTTCCTTTCAATACTCATGGCACTTTTCAGTGTCCAGCCACGCTGCCTTAAATAGCTAATCTTGTTGATCTCAGATGTAACGAATAAAAGAGAAAATTCACCCATGATTAAAATTGATGGGCTTTGTTTTGGGTTGGATTTTGTTTTTTGGGGGGGGGGAGTAGTATCATCATTATACATTTATCTTTTTACTTTACATTTATTTGGTGACCCTTATAGTATAGTGATCATTTTAGCACAATGTCCCAGGAAGACCAGCTGTGAAACACCATGAGGTAGGAAAAAGATGGATAGGTTCAGGATCAGAGTACCTGAATTAAATCCCAGCTCTGCTCCTTACTATTTTTATAACTTTGGGCAAGTCACTTTGTGCCTCAATTTCTCCACCTGTAAAATGGGGGGATTGGACTAGATGACTTGAGGTCATTTCCAGTTCCAAATCTATAGTCCTGTCAACAATGAGCCTAAGAATGTTTGTAATATATGTCAAAAGATTTAGGTTCAAGATCTTCTTAATGAATGTGTAACCTTCAGACAAGTTGTGGTACTTCTTTGAACTTCATTTTTCTCATCTATACAATAAGGACTTTGGACTAGATGATCTTAGAGGTTCCTACCAAATCTAAATATGATTGTTAACAAGTTCTGTATTTTTACGGATTTTTAAAAATAGTTGAGTATTCCAATCACGTTATTGAATTTTCTTCCATTTAGTTGGCATTATTTGGCATTATTTGTCTTCATGAGATCTTCTGCTGTAACATAATTACTTTTTTTATCAATGTCATCTGCATGGTCTTTACAGAAAAAATGCAAAAGTTCAGAAAAGGGGTAAAATTAACTTGATTGGGCGGTTGCAACTCACCACAGAAAGAATGAGAGAAGAAGAGAATGAAGGAATAGTTCAGCTAAGAATATTAAGAACCCAGGTATGTAATGTGAACAGAAATAACTAAATTTTAAAGTAACTGTGGTAGACATTTTGTCTACTTCTTGGTTTTATAAAAAAACTTTTGCTAAGTTATTTTTCCTAAAGCCGTAAGCGTCTTCAGTAGAGGAATAAAGACCCAGACCTAAGGAGCTGAGAATGGGGAGGGTGCTGCCATAACTAGTGCTATTCCCTTTTCTGCTGTTCTGCTGAAAATCCTAATAAATTGAGGAAAGGAGTCATGATAATAGCAATGTGCTGTAAGGTTTACCATTAGCTCCTTACTTCTTGGATTCCTAATTTAAAATATATTTCTTCTGGACCTACATAGTTTTGTGGATCTGTGACTTCATGGATTTAGATCATCCCTCCACCAAGAAAGAAATTACACATATCTTCTAATTTAACAATAATATTTATGGGATTGAAGTATTCAGACTATGTTCACCCCTAGACTATGTAGGTAGAAAAATTAGGTCTCCTACATAAGCATTAGACTTGTCTTACTTATATTCTCCTAGTGATATATCATCCTAGATGGTGAAATTTATAAAAACTATTTCTTAATCCCTTTTATTTTCCTTGAGAAGATTCTGCTTTGGTTTTTCTTATGTGAAAGTACAGCCTAATACTTAACTATGCTGTCATTCTGTTTTTAGGAGGCTATCATCCAAATAATGAAAATGAGAAAGAAAATTAGTAATGCTCAACTACAGACTGAACTAGTAGAAATTTTGAAAAATATGTTCTTACCACAAAAGAAAATGATAAAAGAGCAAATTGAATGGCTTATAGAGCACAAATATATCAGAAGAGATGAGTCAGATATCAACACTTTCATATACATGGCATAATTTTGAAGACTGTGGAAGACATGGAAAACCCAGATGGAGGCGTGCTTGGGCAGACAGTTACAACAGTGTGTGCTGGAGATTAACTCATTTGGATTTTTATTACATAAATATCAAAATTCCTGCCTTACCTTACAGAAAGGACTATGTTTTGCCAATTCATCAACTAGCATGATGGCACTCCCTTCATGTTGCACACTTTTAACAGCATGCTGTTTTGTGGGGAAACTTGCATTCATGAAGAGCCCATTGTGAGCTTTCTAAAGTTGATTTCATTTATACCCACCAGGAGGATTACAGGTTTTTAGGAGTGGAGGTGGGGGAGGTACTGGGGAAGGGTATTCTTTTTTTTTTTCCTTTACTTTTTTATTTAAAAAATAAACAGTACTTGCACAAGGAATGACTTCAAATATTCATGCACTGAAGACCTGCTGTTATTTTTGTTTTTTAAATACAAGTAGGACTAGAAACAGCACTTTCAGTTACTTGTGATCAGCAGACTAATGTACTGTCGACCTTTGGTGAGCTATTTTGTATAACATTGGGAGAGACACACATCACAGTTGAAAAGATATGTTTTTGTTACAGTATCAACTTGTTGGCTCAAATAGTGCTTCACTATGTGGTAACTGGAGTATAATGATTCACAGGTGATGTAAAATATTTCCATCCTTTAAATCTTGGCTTCCTTTAAGAAGGAGATCAGCCTCTTCATTGTTTACTGTAAAGTGGCATGGATATTTTTGTCTATTTGGCCAAGCAGTTTAACAAAACATTTTGAAGAAGTGAATGAAATAGTTGCTTCATTTGTTTAAAAAAATATTGTTACACAGTTACTTTACAGGGCCTGCAGTAGTAAGATGAATATTTGTTAAATGTGTTTGGTGGTACAGTTGATATTTGTGATCCAAATATCTGCTACATACAATTAATATTTATGTTTCAGATATCTGATAAGTGCATTAAAAACAATACAAAAAACCTCCTACTTGGAATGTGACACATTTACATGATTTTTCTCATTTTTATACTTGTAACATTTTTTTTTTTTTTACAGCTCAGAATACCTGTTGGGGGGAGGAAGGGAGATAAGCTACTTTTTTTTGAAGACCTGTAAATCAGCTTGAGGTGGGAGATATGAGAAGCAGCATTATCATCATAGGATGATACAAAGAAGCAGAATTGATACAACCATAGTATGAGCAGCAAATTTGCCAAATGTTTAGGCTTATATATGAAACATAACATTTTTTAAGATGTTCAAATGGCAGCAATTACCTTGGGTTTTGGTTTTGTTTTTTTTTTCTGTCAGTAAATCCAAAGTAGTGACTTCATGGTTGCTGGTACCCTGGTGCCCAGAGTAATAGAGTTCTTGGGACTTGGGGACATGAGTAATAATTTAAAAAGAAAAAGGGAAAAAATATTCCCCATTGGGAAAGAAAAGCTCAAGTTGGATTTGTATTCATTGTGGTGCAAGTTTCAATTTTTCTTGCAAATAATTATTTTATATACTGTGTGATATAAACTATCAGACGTTTTCTGAAAAAATATGATTTTGATGAAGAAAGTAGGAAATGAAATGCTGCAGCACTGAAAGAAGTACAGTATTATATAGTTAGCAGCATGCATTCAAGAGCATTTTATAGACGAAATTCCCAACCCCCAAAAAATGTTGTTGGAGGTAGCTGCTATTAAGGAAAGAAAGCAAATAAAAACTTAGATTAAAGTCTTGCTGTTTATAGTCTTAGGCCTGTTTTGAAGCTCATAGGAAATTGGAATTTTTTGTTTAAAAAGTTAAAAATGTCATAGTTCACTTTTTAAGGTAGTTTGGAAGTGTCAAAAATGTTACCCCAGAAATGTTCAGAATTGAACTAAAATTAATGCATATTATTTTCTAGCTACATTAAGGCTAACAATGGATGAAATTTGGAAAAATAAAATTTGTAATAATAACGGTGGCTTTATGTGTAACAAAGTTTTTTATATTGGCACATTTACTTGTAATACAAGAATGCCAGAATAGGAAATAATTGGGTAAAAGTGACACGCCACTTTGAAAGTTTAAGGTCTTTCTGCCATAATTGTCTTGAGCACTTTTTAAAAATTCCTAATCTTTCTGTCATTTAACTTAAGAATGAGAGCCATGTTGTGTTGACCTGTGAGGCAAGCGAAATACAAAAATGGGTAGCTCTAAGCCCATAGCAGACTTTTCTATTAAATTTTGTAAAATTTTGTTTCATAGCTAATTATGTCCTAATTATATTTTGCGCATCCAAACAGGAACAAATACTGTAGCATTGTAGTTATTGTCAATTTTTGGTATATATACAAAATTAATAACCAATAAGTTATCTAACTACTTTTCAGTGTTTGTGGAAACCATTAATTAACAAGGTGCCTATAACATTGTTCAATTTTATTTAACTATGTTTTGACTACAAATTTGCTATGTTTAAAAAAAAAAAGACAAATGACACCAGCAGCTTGCTAAAGATGCAGAATCACGTTTAGCATCCTTCATCAGGTCAGTTTCACCTATATGCACTTAAAGCTAGTGTTATCTGGGCTAGGGGAGATAATTGAAATAAAGTGTTATTTGTGAGAAGAGTATTCACAGATAAAATGAAAGACATTCTTCACTTGCAATATGGCAACAGTGCACTTTTAAAGCTTAATTTTAGCTTTGAATATTTATCTCCAAAGACCTAGCTTACACAGGTGCTGCATCTGGAAAGTTTAGATAAATGTTGCCACATACACTGCCATAGTGAATGGATGTGAGACAAAATTGACCAAATAAAAATGTGACAGATTGTAAATCACATTTCTAATGAGTTTCAGTGATAAAAATATTAGAATCTTTTTCCTTTACAATGATTTAATGAAGATCTTCATATAAATTCTCAAGTCTTCCATATTTTTCATTACACAGGTGGTTGGTCTCCTTCATTTTTGTTGACCCCTGTATCTCTTGCTTGTTTTGAGCATGAGTAAGCTGTTCCAAAGTGAACAAATGTTAGCTTTCTTGTTTTCACTTTAATATGTAAAATTCAGTAGAAATATGATCTGAATAATCAGAAAACTTTTTGCATTAGGATGTTATTTTTCCTGTAAAGTGCAAATTTTAACAATTCAATTTGGGTGAGAGATTTGTTAGTTTTACAGAAAGATTTACTAACTTAAACTGTGTTTTTTCTATTTTCATGTAAATGACTGGAATGCTATCTTGTAAATTCTTCCAAGGTCATGTTTGTGAAATAAACAGTACATGAAAGCTTTCCTGTCATATACATTATATGTAGTCTGGAGTGTTGAAAAAACTTGAGTTCCTAGGGTAATCTATCTATGTATGGTATTTACAATATTGAATGTGTGCCACTACATACTGAGATGATAATGCTGTACAATTTTGAATGGTAGCAGTTTCCGTGTGGCAGTCGGCTGAACTATTTTGATGTACTGCTTAATTTTTGAATTTTATTTTTTAAGTTGTATAATTTATTTTCTTGCAAAATAAAAAAAATGTAATACAAAAGACTTCCTTTTATCCAAGAAATTTTGGTGTCCTACTATGAAAGTTTTTGAACTTGAATAAAATCTCTTGTGCTAGGTTTGTTGTGTTGTATCTCAAATGAAGCAAAACTCACAACTATCCTGTAAGAAGGAGAAATGTTGTGGCAATGAATTTATTCATGTTATACATTTTATTTTGAAATGAAATCTAGAGGTTAGAAAATATGTTCTTAATACCATTTCTCCCTCATTCTGTAATGTGACAACAAATGGAACAGAACAGAATCTACAAACTATAAACCAGGGAGATTGACATCAGTTTCGGAGAAAATTAATAGGAGAGCTCATTAAAGAGATGGTTGGCAAATAATCTAGAAAGTAAAGCAGTTGATCCAGCATAGCTTCATCAAGAACAGGTTAAACTTCATTTCCTTTTTTGATAATATCACCAAACAAATGGATGAAGGAAATGCTGTTAATATAGTTTGCCCAGATTTTGCTGAAGCTCTTTTTAAAACTTTATACTATTCTTGTAGAAAAGATGGAGAGATCTGAATTAGACTATAATATAATCAGATGGATGCAGAATTAGTATTTGTATGGACAAATTCAAAAAGTAATTTTTTAATGATTCAAGTGTCTTTGTGGCAGGAGGAGTGTTAGACCAGGGCTACTAACATTTTTATCTGTGACTTGCATAACAGCATCAATTTGCAGATGATACAGATCTAGGAGAGATAGCTAACACACTATAATAATAAAGAGCCAGAAGGACCTTGGTAGGCTAGAGCAGGTGTGGGGAATCTGTGGCCTTCTAGGTCTGTGGGTGTGGCCTTTTGACTGAGTCCAAGTTTTAAAGAACAAATCCTTTTATTAATCAAAAGGCTGTACTTGAGGACCTAGAGGGGCCACATGTGGCCTTAAGGCTTCAGGTTCCCCTCCCCTGGGCTAGAGCATTAGGATGAACCAAATAAGATGAAATTCAATAAGGATAAATGTAAAATGTTATATTTGACTATGAAAAATCAACTTTACAAATGTCATGGAGGAATGATAGCAGTTGTTCTAAAGAAGGACCTTGGAGTTTTTTTGGATTGTCAGATCAGTAGGAATAAGCATTGTGATGTGGTAGCCTGAAAAGCTAATGTAATTTTGGACTTCATTATTGTTGTTAAGTCATGTCCAATGTGACATGACTTTGACCCCATGGACCATAGCACACCAGTACTGTCCAAGGAGTTTTCTTGGCAAAGATAACTTGAGTCATTTGCCATTTCCTTCACCAACAGATTAAGACAGGTTAAGTGACTTGCCTAGGGTCACACAGCTAGTCAGTATCTAAGGCCAAATTTGAACTGAGGCCTTTCTGACTCCAGACCCAGCGCTCTATCCACTGTACCACCTCGTTGCCCCCTTGGACTTTATTAAAAAGGGCATAATTTCCAGAGATAGGGAGGTGATTATCTCACTGTTCTCTATACTTGTCAGACCTCTTCGTGAATGTTGTATTGTTGAGTTGCCAGAGAATGGCAACCAGGATGATGGAAGACCTTTTGTCCCTGCCAAATGAGGATCACATGAAGGAACTGGTATTGGAGAAATAGAAATTTAGGGACTATGGGGTAGCTGTCTTCAAGAATTCGAAGTGTTGTCATGTGGAGAAGGAATAAGACATTCTTTTTGGTCCCACAAGGCAGAGCTGGGAGTAATGGGTGGAAATTGCAAAGAGGCAAATTTAGGTTCAATATCATGAAAAGCTTAATAACAATTAGAATTGTGCAAAAGTGAGATGGCTTACTTCAAGAGGTAGTATATTCTCCTTCCTTGAGGTCTTCAAGAAGGGGCTGGATGACCACTTGGGTATGTCATAGTGATGATTCTTTTGTGTCTGGTTGGACTAGATGGCTGCTAAAGTGCAGCCCATCCCTCAGATTCTGTGATTCTGTGAAATTAGGTATGTCCTAGCAGACGATACATATCAGTGGTAAAAATGGCTCTAACACACGTAAACATTCACTTCTTGATTTTAACAAATATCTTTGCGTATGACCTTACCCATGTTGTACGTGTATACTTGATACTTAAAAAATACTTTTCATTAAATTCTTTTTCTTAATCTTAAGTGATTAAATTCTTTATAATTAGAACTTACATTAATGATTATATGAATAAAGATGGACAGATTCTACTCCAATGAAAACTAAATTGCATCACCTATTTATAAGTTGCAGCTATACCATTGGAATTATACCGAACCTCCAGTGAATTCAGGTACATATCTTCCCAGTAGACAGACAGTGAAACAGTAACACTACTTTGGCAGTAAGTGCTGCTTAAAATCACAGATTTGAATTAACCAGTATTTTCCTCATCATTTCCCAGTGTCCCTTGAATCCAGTCACATATAGAGCTTTGGCATTTTGTCAGTGGCGAAATTCATGAAAGAATTTAACCATTTGAGAAAGTGTTTTTAAAAAGCTGTTTCACTGCAAAAGTAATGGAAAAATTTTCTTCTAACCCTGATTATGTTCTAGGTGTATACATGGTGCAGTCTGAAAGAAAGGAATAGCTAACCAAGATATATGTGATTAAAATTTTTGTAACACAATTTATAAAATAGAAAAAGGCATCAATTAAGTTTGTATTTTGAAGGTCTTTGAAAATGAGAAGATTTGACTATACAAAGGAAAAATTTATCCTTCATTAAGTATTTGGCAAAGCATTGAGGTATTGAAAAGATGAAGTGTTGTGCGGAAAAGTAAAAATTGTTTTCCTTCTAATTTGAGTATAGCTTCATCTATGGGGGATTCATGTATCAGTTGTGGCACACATGTTAAGGAAGTCTGAATTGGCCACGAATTATTCATGATCCAGAAAGCCACAGGTAGAGAAAGGGGCCACCCAAAAACTGGCCTGATGTTTGAGGGCCACTTTAACATAGACCCAGTCTCATAAATTCACTTGATCTCTGTAGCAATCTTAAAAAATCTGGAATTATCTAGGGCCCTTGGAACCACAAACCAAAACAAGTTTACCTGCCTGAGCATTTTAAGAAGACAGTTTTCTTATGTCAAGCAGAGAAATATAAGTTGTTTGTCCTATACCTATTAAAAAAAAAGACAATGAAATATCCTTTATCATTTTGCTCTGTAGAGTCCAAGTTACATAAATTCTTTTTGTGACATATTTAATTGTGTAATATTGTGTCATGTTTGAATAATACAGTGCTTTTGTTTTCTTTACTGTGGCAATGAGTTTCTGTGAAATATCTCAAAGCTCCTTGAAAAAAATGCAATTATAGTTTTGGGATGTCTTTCTGGTTTGGATTTGTTGCTGGTGTTTTTAGCCCTACCTAGGATTTCAACACTAGCAATCTCCTGTACAGATCAGCAAATTCTTCTATTTCTTCTGTCTCATAGAGAGTTGCTTGGGGCAAATGAGAAAGTTGAGTGATTTGCTCATGGTTACAACACAGCTACTGGGTGTCAGAGGCAGTACTTAAATCCAAGTTTTCTTGACTTGGAGAATATCTCTCTTGTTTAGCTGTTTAGGTCATGTCCAAAAATTCATGACTCCATTTGGGGTTTTCTTAGCAAAGATATTGGAATGGTTTGCCATTTTCTTCTCCACTCATTTGACAGATGAGGAAACTGAGGCAAAGAGGGTTAAGTGATTTGCCCAGGGTCACACAGCTAGTAAGTGTCTGAGGCTGTATTTGAACTCTGGTCTTCCTGACTCTTGGCCACTGTAGTCACTGTGCCACCTAGCTGCCCTATCTTGACATTTGAGTAAATAAATTTTGGGGCTCTGTCACCTCCTTTTCTTGTTTTAGCTTTGTACTAGGGGTGTTGGTATGAATGATGAAAAACAATAAAAGGATGAAAAGATAGAAAAGAACACAACATAAGAAAATAGCACGCTGCTTTTAGCCCTGTTGGAAACACCATTGGACTTTTTGTAGAAAGGCATGATTAGAATTGTGCAAAAACATACTTGGTTTCCCTCAACCAGGTACAATATGTTAATATTGATGTTTATCAAACTTTTCTTGAAGACACTGACACTTCTGACTTGGGTCCATTTGCATTAACTCTTAACAATAGCAAAATACTTGTCCTTAATCCCTTTCAAACTTCAAGAGTTGCTCACTTTATTCTAGTATCCTAGGATTTATATTCACTTTATATTCTTGAATAATCATGGCTTGCTAGGTGGTTGTGCTAGCTCATTTACCCTAAATTTCATGTTTTGCTATTTGTTCTGTTCTTAAGGATCTAGGCTGTCATTTAAGTTCAGAGATTTATTGGCTATCTCACCTTGAAATGACCTTAGCCTACGTTTTTAGACTTCTTCCACATTACTTTCCTTCACATACACTAAATTCCAACTAAACTAGCCTATTTGCTATTCCCTGAACTCAGCATACCACTCTTACTCCTGTGCCTTTGCATAGCCTGTCCCCTATGCATGATTGACATTCCCTTGGCAACTGATCAACAGCATGACCAGCCACAATTCCAGAGGACTTATGATAAAATATGCTACCTGTTTCCAGATAGAGGGTTAATGGATTTAATGTGCAGACTGAGACATTTGGGACAGGAGAAATTAGAACTAGACATAAAAATTCTGACATCATCTGCATGGAGCCACCTCCATGTAGTTGAGGCTAGGTAGGTGAATTGTATTGAGTTTATGGAGAGCAGAGGGCAGGCCCACATATGTGATGAAAAGCAGGGCACTGTTGACTCAAAGCCAAGGGAGAAGTAAACACTACTCAGGAGGGAATAGTCTCTATTGCATAAAGATCTAGAAGAATAAATAAGGAAGAAAAGGCCATCCAAATCTGAGGTCAGTGAGTAAAGTGGCAAGTGAAGAAAGGCAGAATGAGAGAACAGATAGTGAGGGAATGGAGGTATTAAATATAGATCGCTTTTAGATGAAGTTTGACAGTAAAAAGAGAGAAGAGTCAAGAGCTGGTTTGTTTTGGGATTATTGAGGCCCTAAGATATTTGTAGGCAATTGACAAGAAGCCAATGAAGAAGGATGGATTGAAGATGCATGGGGGTGATATGGGGGAAGTCAAGATAGCAGAGTAACAGAAAGGACAACCTAGCTCCCCCACCAAGCCTCCACAAAAAGCTAGAAAATGCACTATGCCAAATTCTGACTAGAAATCCAAGGAAAAGGCACAATGAGACTTTTTCCCCTGCCTAAGTTGGCTTAGGGAGACAGAGGTTGGCATGTAGCACTGGGAACTGAGTTTCCAGGAGCATGTTTCATGTGGAGCATTCCAATGCCATGGAAATATTGAAAGGCTGAGACTAGGCACCAGGTCAAAAAGAGATCCCACAGTATCCCTGAGTTAGGATACCAGAACAGGTGCCATCTGGAAGCTCTGTCTTCCACCACCCTGTCCTAGGTCACAGATCCAAGGTGGACTAAGGAGTGGACCTGCATCCAGGAGTGGTAGAAGGGGGGTGGTCACAGAGGTTGTGGTGTACTGGGCGCTAAGCAAACAATATCTATGGCTCTGATCCCAGGAGCAGAACAGGAATTCATTTCTAGCCTCAAGGCCAAGCTGAAGACTATGTAGAAAAAAATTAACCCTAATTCCTCCCAATGGGCTAATAAGGGCCGAGTCCAATAACAGTCTATTTAAACTTCCAACTAAGGACAAGGCAACAGACCCAAACCTGGGTCAGGAACTTACAGAACTCACATCAGTAGAGCTGTATCACTTTGGGAGCTTTGAAAGTTTTCATGTCCCCCGCCATAGCTATGAACATGGAAGAGAGATGCAAGAGACAGAAGCTCAGACCAGATATTCCTTCCAGAAGTGTTCAATGCCTAACCATAACATAAAATCTAGAAGTAGGCCAAAAGGACAGGTACACAAAACAATCCCACCAGAAAGGGTTATTCTGATGATGGGGAAGAAAAAAATTACCCTTGTAGAAAATATCTACAAGCAAAGCCTCAAAAGCATAGCTTGGACACAAATCCAAATAGAATTCCTGAAAGAGATTAACCTAGAAATTTAAAAATGCTAAAAAAAGAGATTTTAAAAACCAAATGAGAATAATAGAGGAAAATTAAGAAAAGAAATAAGAGCTATGGAAGAAAGAATTGAATAGGCAATTAACAGCTTGACACAAAAGGTATAAAACCTTACCCAAAGAACAAACTCCCTGAAAATGAGAAAGGACTGATTAGAAGCCAATGACTCTATAAGACAAGAAATATTTAAACAAAGTCAAGGGACTGGACTATCTGAGAATCATGGCCAAAAGAAACATTGGACAAAATATTTTAAAAAGTCCTAAAAGAAAACTGCCCAGATATCTTAGAATCAGAGGGCAAAGTGGAAATAGTATCTATCAGTTAGCTCCTGAAAGAAAACTCAAAATGAAAACTCCAAGGAATATTGTAGCCAATATCTGGAGCTTCCAAATTCAAGGGGGTAAAAAATATTGCAGGCAGCGAGAAAGGAAGAATTCAAGCAACAAAGAAGCACAGGATCACAGTTTAGTAGCCATCACTTTAAAGGAGCAGAAAGCTTGGAAAATTATATTCCAGAAGCCAAAACATTTAGGCTCATAACCCAGAATAATTCATCCAGCAAAACAATATAATCAATTGCAGGAGTGTGGGAGCTGTGCTGAGTGAAAATGGACTCAATGAAATGAAGAACTTCGAAACATTTCTGATGAAAAGATTGGAACCAAATATAAAATCAGATATATGTATACAGGAGTTGAGAAGCATAGAAAGGTAAAGAGATTAAACAAAGTTAAATTGTTTACATTGTTATATGGAAAGATGATACATGTATCCCCTTAGAAATCTATCATTATCAGACATCATAAAGGAAATCTAATTAGAGGGCCTGGGAGTGGTTCCGTTATCTGCTGATAATCATAAAAGAATGGAAAGGAGAGAAAGAACACACTCGGAGAGGGAAATGAGAGGAAGAATGTAGGAAATTATCTCATAAATGGGGTGTGCAAGTAGAAGTCTATACAACGAGAAGAGAATGGGGAAAAGTGGGATACACTTGAACCATTTTCATTTAAACTGATCAAAGAAGAAAAAGAGGGGCTCTGGGGGAATAAGGGGGTAGATTAAGGTATGGATTAGTAAGAAGCAAATAATGCTTAAAGAGTTGATGGGAAACAAAAGAGAAAATTTTAGGGAATAGGATAGAGAGAAATGCACAATTAACAATAAGAACTTTGTTTTATTTATTTTGGAGAGGGGGAAGGCAGGGCAACTGGGGTTAAGTGACTTGCCCAAAGTCACACAGCTAGTATGTGTGTCAAGTGTTTGAGGCTAGATTTGAACTCAGGTCCTCCTAACCCCAGGTCTGGTGCTCTACTCACTGTTTCACCCAGCTGCCTCCAACAATATGAACTTTGAATGGGATGAACTTACCCATAAAACAGAATCCAACAATGCTGTTTACAAGGAACACAATTGCAATAGAAAAAAAAGTGGGGCTGGGGCAGAATATATTATTCTTCAGTTAAAGTAAAATAAGATGAATACCAGTCATGATCTCAGACAAAGCAATAGCAAAAGTAGACCTAATTAAAAGAGAGAAACAGGGAAACTACATTTTGTTGACAATTGACAAACTACATTATTGACAATAAATTGATATCAGTACTAAACATATACACCAAATGGCATAGCATTTAAATTTTAAAGGAAAAGTTAGGTGAGTTATAGGAAGAAGTAGCAAAACTGTTATAGTGTGGGACCTCAGTTTACCTCTATCAGACCTAGATAAATCTAACCAAAAAAATAAATGAAGCACCTGAATGGAATTTTAGAAAAGTTTGACTTCTGGAGAATATTGAATGGGAATAGAAAGGAGTATAACTATTTTTCAACATACATAGCATCCTCACAAAAATTAACCATGTATTTAGGCATAAAAACCTCACAAGCAAATGCAGAAAAACAGAAATATTAAATGCATTTTTAATGGACCATAATGTAATAAAAATTATATTCAATAAAAAGCCTTTGAAGCAAAGATTTAAAAAACAATCAGCAACTAAATAACTTAATCCTAAAGAATGAGTGAGTCAAAGAACAAACCTTAGAAACAATATTTTCATTAAAGATAATGACAACAATGTGACACAATATACTGAAAATTTGGGAATTCAGCCAAAACATTACTTAGGGGAAAATCTCTCCCTTTTTTTTCTTTTTGGAGGGGAGAAGGCAGAGCAATTGGGGGTAAGTGACTTGTCCAAGATCACATAGCTAGTAAATGAGTCAAGTGTCTGAGATCAAATTTGAACTCAGGTCCTCCTGACTCCAGGGCCAGTGCTCTACTCACTGTGCCACCTAGCTGCATATATCTCTAGATGCTTTCATCATTAAAAGAGAAAAAATAGCAGATCAATAAATTAGGCATGCAACTAAAAATAGTAGAAAGCCAACAAGTTAAAAAAAAACAAACACCAAAATAGAAAACCTGATAATCAAAGGAGAGATTATCAAAATTGGAAGAAAAAAAAAACCAATGAACCAGTAAATTAGGAGCTATTTGGTTTTTTGTTGTTTTTTTTTTTTGGCAGGGACAGAATGAAATGGACCATTAGGTAATTTGATATTTTAAAAACAAAAACCAAATTACCAGTATCAAAAAATGAAAAAGGTAAATTTATAACAAATATAGAAGAAAGGTAAAAAACAATTGGAGCTATTTTAGCCACCTATATGCCAACAAAAAAAATTAAATGAAATGGTTGAATATTTACAAAAATATCAATTGTTCACATTAACGGAATAGGAAAGAATACTTAAAGAGTACTACCTTTGAAAAAGAAATTGAACAAGCTATAAATGAACTCCCAATGAAAAGAAACCCAAGACCACATGGATTTACAAATGAATTCTATTAAACATTTAAAGGACAATTCCCATACTCTATAAACTTGAAAAATGAGAGGAGTCCTGCTAAACTCCTTTTATGACACAAAAAGAATCCCAATACCTAAATTTGGGACAGCCAAAGTAGAAAACTGTTACCAATATCCCAAATGTATGTTGATCCAAAAAATGTGAATAAAATACAAGGAAAATACAACAACACTATGAAGATTACACACTATGACTAGGCTAGATTTATACCAAGAATGCAGGTCTAGTTCAATATTGGGGAAAAATAAACATAATTGACCATACTAGTTTAAAAGAAAAAAATAATATGATTTTTTTTGATCGGTGCAGAAATAGCTTTTGACAAGAAGCAGCACTCATTCTTATTAAAATACTGTAAAGATTAGGAATAAATTGAATTTGACTCAAAATGGTAAGTAGTATCTATTTAAAACCAAGAGCCAGCATCGGAGTTTTGATGCTGAGGCTTTCAACCTTTCACTGACTAACAACAGGGACCCATGCTGTGGGTGGGCTGACTTCTAGAAGGTATGTGTTACAGAAGAGATACATAATACATATTTGTTGCTACCCCTGGATCAAGTTGAAGTCAGTTCTCTGTTGGCTACTTCAGAAGAAGAAGACATGAAGGCTATCACTGGATTGATTGTGGAAGTGATCACCTCAAAATTTGACCAGGAAAGAAAATGTACAATAAATTACTAAATTTAAGATGCGTCATTTTTAATAATGGTTTATATTTTTTTGAAATGACACAAATTTCAAAAAAAAAATGTTAAAGAGTTAAAGAAAGTAAATTTCCAGAGGAGTGCTAAGTAATTTTTTTAAAAGGGGGCAGTAGGCCAAATAAGTTTGGGAACCTCTGAATTAGATAGTGCAGACTGTGTTCAAATTTAGGAAGTTAGCATTTTTTCCATAGGGTTTTTCCATAATGGACAGAAGCACTTAAGGGGATATTAAATTGTCTATGTTAATACTGCCTTAATGAGAGCATTGTTTTCACTGTTTTTTAAAAATCCCTCCTCATATTTGGTAACTATATTCCACAATTGGTCTTATTTAGTTTATTATGAATTAATATTAGAATGCTATACAAATTTAAGGAATTAATAAACGCGGCATTTATTGCCCTGGTATAGCACCTCCCCCCTACAAAAGTGAATAAATTAGAGGTGTTTCCACTAAGATTAGGTGGAATTTTTAGCTATTGCAATTCAAGAAAAAGAGGGAATGAGCATAATCAAAAAGGAAGCAAATGATCACTTTTTCCAAATGATACAATAACTTACTTAGAAATACTAGAGTCAACTAAAAATCAATTGAAACAATCAACAACTTCAGCAAAAATGTGCATAAACCCACATAAATCATCAGCATTTCTATATATTACAAACAAAATCCAGCAGAAAAGATAGAAAGAAAAATTCTATTTAAAAGAACCATAGAAAAGTAATACTTGGGAATGTACCTGCCAAGCCACACAAAGGAACTATGTGAATGCAACACTGTACACAAATAAAGACATCTTAATATTGGGAAAAATATTAATTGCTCATGGGCAACCTGAGTTGTCAATATAATAAAACTGACAATACTGCCTAAGTTAATTTACTTATTTAATGCCATGCCAATCAAACTTATCAAAGGATTACTTTATGAAGCTAGAAAAATGACAAAATCCATTTGGAGGAACAACAAAAGAATATCAAGGGAATTAACGGGGTGGGGGGGGGGGAATGAAAAGAAAGAGGGCCTAGCAGTACCAGATCTCATACTATACCACAAAGTTAACAAACTATACTATGTAATCATCGAAACAATTTGGTACTAGGTAATAGAGGTGTTGATCAGTGGAACAGATTAGGTACTTGATATATAGAAGCAAAGGTCCCAGAATCCCAGATACTTGGGGAAAAACTCACTACTGGGCAAAAAATATTTGGAAAACTTGAAAGTAGTCTGGCAGAAACTAGGCATAGACCAACATCTCACACATGATGTATCATTTTTTCTCACATCTCGCAATGTCTCACATATTTGTCTGTATGGCAAAATAAGTTCCAAATGAATTGATAATTTAGCCATAAAGGGCATAAGCAAATTAGAGAAGCATAGAAGAATTACCTGTCACATCTATGGATAGAGAAAAGTTCATGACCTAAGAGGAAATAGGTTCATAGTGGGTAAACTGAACAATTTTGATTATGTAAGATTAAAAAGGTTTTGCACAAAAAAACCTAAATATCTGTAATTATAAGAGAAACATAAAATGGGTGTGTGTGTATCTTTACAGCAAATTTCTCTGTTAAAGGTCTTGTTTCTAATATATGTTGAAGACTGAATCAGATTTATAAGAACAAGAGTCATCTCCCATTGATAAGTGGTCAAAAGATATGAATAGACAGTTTTTACAGGAAGAAATCCAAGCTATCAATAGCCACTCTAAATCAATGGTGTCAAACAGAAAAGGAACTCTACCACTACATATTAACTTAGAAAACCAAAAATTAACATAATATATTTTTATTTATTTTGTTAAATATTTCCAATTACATTTCAATGGGCTTCTACAACACCACCCAAGTTCAACAACTCTGCTCTAAATCACTAGAAAAATGCACATTAAAAAAACTCTGAGGTACCACCTCACACACTTCAGATTGGTTAAGAGACAAAAAAGGAAAAAGAGAAATGTTGGAGGAGCTGTGGGAAAACATGTTTTAACACACTATTGGTAGAGCTATGAACTGGTCCATCCATTCTGTAAAGCAATTTGGAACTAAAACGAAACTAAAAAGATACTAAACTGTGCACATAACCTATGGTCTATTGAGAAGACTACTAGGTCTATACCCATAAAGAGATCAAAGAAAGAGGAAATATAGGAAATGTACGAAAATATATTTCACAGTGGCAAAGAATTGGAAACTGAGAGGATGCCTGTCAATTGTGGAATGGTTGATCAAGTTATGGGAGCTGATGATATACAAAAGACAAATTGATCAGATTGAACAAAATGCGAATTGAAAAATTTTTCCCTTCTCTCCTTCCTTTCTTTTCCTTCCATAGTCTCTCCCCCATCCCTTCTTTCCTTCTTTCTTTCCTCCTTTCCTCCCTTCTCTCTCTTTCTACCTATTTTCCTCCCTCCCTTCAAGCAAGGAGTCACTTCTATCAGGTAGGGGGCCTAACTAGCCAAGCAATAGAACAACCCACACACCTTTGGAATTATGTTTGATCATTACTATGATCAGAGTTCCCAAGTCTTTCAAAATTGTTTGTTTTTACTACATCGTTATTATGTAAATTGTGCTCCTAGTTATGTTTGTTTTACTCTGCATTATTTCATAAAGTCTTCCCAGGTTTCTCTGAAACTATCTCCTTCATCATTTCTTAAAGCACAATAGTATTCCATCCCATTATATAATGGAATTGAACTTGTTCAGCTATTCCCCGTTTCATTGGCAGCCCCCAGTTTCCAATTCTGTTTTGTTTAGGACAAATCCCTCCTTTAATCTATTCTCCCTTTAATTCTCCCTCCCTTCTCTGCTTCATTTCCTGTTTCCCTCTTGAATAAAGGGGAAATATCTCTCTCTCTCTCTCTCTCTCTCTCTCTCTCTCTCTCTCTCTCTTTCCCTCTTGCTCTCACTCTCTCACTCTCTATAATGTGTACTTTTAATCTTACCTCTCTAAAATGAAACCCTAGGACTGGATGGCCTCTAAGGTGCCTTCCAGTTTTAAGTTCTGTGAAGATGGGAAAGATTTGTTTCTGTCTTTATATCAGAAGCATTTGGCCTTCGCAATAATTTTGTTGTTGTTCAGTTATGTCTGATTCTTCATGATCCCACTTGGGCTTTTCTTGTCAAAGATACTAAAGTGGTTTGCTATTTCCTTCTCCAGCTAATTTTACAAATGAGGAACTAAGGCAAATAGGGTTAAGTGACTTGCCCAGGATCACACTGCTAGTAAGTGTGTGAGGCTGCATTTGAATTCATGTCTTGCTGACTCCAGGCCCAGCCACTGTGCCACCTAGCTGCCCGTTGACAGTAATAGGCATGCTTAATTTCTGTTTATTAAATGAAATCTGATTCACACGTGAATGTCAGAATTCACATAAATGCTTTTGGAATGGAATCGATCGATCAGGAGTCTCCTAGAGTAGTAGAAACTTGAAGTAACCTTAGGGTTACTAGAGCCTCACCTGAGCACCTAGCCTCTATGAGACTTTATGGGAACCATCTGTTCCTCTGATCCTCTACAGGATCCCTCTGTTCCCTCATCTGTGACAGAAAATTGTTAATACCAAATGTAGTATGGACTACCACAATCTCTTAATCATCCTAGCAATGTCAGAATTCCAGTAATGTCCTTCTTATATTCCTACCCGTAAGAGAATATCAAGAAGAGGATTCTGGGAAGATAGTGGAGTAGGTCAAAAAATTCCAAGCCTTCTAGATTTCCCCCACAAATGAGATAAAATAGCACCTCAGGGTGAGTATAGAGTGGTAAAAATAAGTAAGCAGAACAGTGATCCTCCTGGGACAGTTGGAGAAGATCTGAAAAAAAAAAATCCCAGGATAAGGTTTGGTCCCTGTAAAGAGTAAACACCTCTAGGCTAGTTCCTCTTAAACATCAAGAGGTGAGCCCTGAGATTATCCGGGTTGGGAGGGAGTCTTGGCCCCAACCACAGGAACTTTTACCCCCAGGACAGTGACGGGAGTTGCGTGTCTGAGCGGGGGTGACTAAGGGAACCTCTGCTGACAAGAAACACCACACCCAGCTATGCTGCAGAGACACAGCCCTGGGTGAGAAGGAACCAGCAAACACCCACCCCATGAGTGCAGAAGCAATGTGGGTACTTACTGGAGGCTAGAGGTCTTGGTTTCAGTTCCAGGTCATAGGGGAGAACAGAAGGAGAAGCTAAGGCCAGAGGCACCATCTCTCATACTCCAGGGCTCGAAGTGATTACAAAAAATAAGCTGCTACAAATTTTTAAAAATGGGCAGGTAAAGGAGAAAGAAATCAACCATAGAAAATTACTACAAGAATAGAGAAGACCAGGGTTTGTCTTCAGAGAATACTGAAGCAAAGAAACCCTCTTCAACCCCAAAGAGTAACATCAAATGGTCACCTACCCAAAAAGAATTCATAGAACTTTAAAAAGACTTTAAAAATCAAATGAGACAGATTGAGGAAAAACTAATAAGAAAAACAATTCAAGAAAAACAAGAAGATTATGAAAAGAAAGTCAATTAGAAAAAGAGATCTAGAATCTTAAGGAAGAAAATCACTCCTTGAAAATCAGAATTGGGCAAAGGTGTAATATCAGTTAAGGTGGGACTTTCTTACTGTTTTAAAATGATTAATTAAGTGTCTTTGAGCCTTACTAGGTGCAAAGCCCCAGGCAGAAACCCCTATCTACTAGGTGCTTAAGCCTATGTGGGCGTGAAGCCCTCAGGGTCCTAAGGGGAGTTGCTAAGACCAGAGCCAATAATAGGAGCCTAAATTCTGGTAGCTCAGATGATGTTTGATGATGACTGAAGAAGGTATAAAAAGCTAGAACAGAGCTATTTGCGAGGGCTCTCACTCTTGGAGGCATGTTGAAGTGGAGACTCTGGGCAGTTGTAGTCAAGAGCCCCCCAGCTTGTAAACCCAGATGTTTGGACTTTGTTAAACTCTAGTAACTATGCATTGAGATGTGAATCAGACAAGGTATGTCTGTTGATGTTAGTAATTTTTATTTGCTCTGAAGTTCAGGGTGCTGGCTTTTCCCCCTGAACTAAGTGAATGATATTTGTATGTTGGATTAAATTGAGATCGTTAACCCCTTAACGTTGCTTTCCTTAGTAAAGCAGATCAAAAGAATCTGTGCTGGCATCTGTCTGTGTGCTGGTTGTTGGTGGGTCTTACAACCCTTCAACAGCTGCTAGCAGATTGTTGCAAAAAAAGGAAAGCCAGCAAAGTCATAAAAGATCAAGAAATAATAAAACAAAATATAAAGAATGGAAAAATAGAAGAGAATGTAAAACATTTCACAAGAAAAATAACTGATTTGGAGAACAGATCAAGAAGAGAAGATATAAGAATAATTGGACTATCTGAAAGCTATGATCAGAAAAAGAATCTTGATACAATAATACAAGAAATAACTAAGAAAATTGTCCTGAAGCATTAGAACAAGAGGAGAAAGTAGAAATGGAAAAAATCCACTAATCACTCCCTGAAAGACATCCTATGAGGAAAACCCACAGGAATATCATAGTCAAATTCTGAAACCCCCAGCTCAAGGATAAAATATTATGAGCAACAAGAAAAAAAAAACAATTGAAATGTGGTGCCACAATTAGAATTACACAAGACCTAGCAGCAGTGACACTAAAAGACTGCAGGTCTTGGAACACTATACATCAAAGAGCAGAAGAACTGAAGTTCTGGGTGAGAATATCATACCCAGCAAAGCTAAGCATAGTCCTTAAGGGAAAAAATGGGTATTTAATGAATTGTCAGACTTTCAGGATTTAGTTTTAAAAAAAAAATCTGAACTTAATAGAAGATTTGACATACAAGATCCAAGAGAAACATAAGGTACATACCAAAGACTAATTATAAGGCACTCTAGTCTATCAGGACAGACTGTTTACCTTTTATATGAGGAAATGCAAAACGTATGTCTAAGATTGTTATTAGTAATTGGTAGTTCATAAGAAAGATTGGGGTAGGCCTAAGTATGATATGATTTAAAAAAAACATTTAGGAATAGCTAAAAAGCGTACTCATATATATCGATATGTATATATGTATGTGTGTGTATATGTATATGTGTGTGTATATACATATATATACATAACTTACATAAATGAGGTACAAGAGGAAGAACTGACACAGAGGAATTAGATGGCAGAGAAGGGTTGGTAGTTCTAGAAGCTTACTTTCATCAGGAATGGGTTCAAGAGGGAACAATACCTACATATCTAGAAGAGTATAAAAGTCTTCTAAATTTAGAAAGAAATAAAATGCTAAGGGGGTAGGGAAGAGAGAGAAGATAAGAGAGGGATCTTTAGTGTGGAGGGAGAGGGAATAGGTTAAAGGGGGGTATAGAAGAATGTTTAGATTAATGGGAATGGGAGGGATCCTTGGAGGTGGGGGATAAATTAAGTAATAGGAGAGCAAGGTAAGTGAGTAGATGTAAAATAGAGGAGGTGGGAGAATAGGAAGTAAGAGATATGCACAAACATAAAATAAAGATCAAGAGCAGAATTTGTTAGGGAAAAAGGAGCAGAGGTGTTAATCATGCTCTTGAACAAAGTTAAGACTAAAATAGATTTAATCAAAAGAGAAAAATAGGGAAACTACACCATGTGTCAGTCATATTTATATATCAGCTATATTCATCAACATTGTTTTGAACTATTTAAAATAACTAGACAGTACAAGATTGGAATGTTGCTGTGGTATAGGACATGATGATTTAGTGGACTTGGAAATATTTGGAATGACTTGGACTTATGAAGGAAGAGGTTATCCATCTTCAGAAGACAAATTAGTATGGCCTCACATAGATGCACGTGACTTTATATGTCTATATATGAGTACAGTTATATATATATCTAAGTATATGTGTGTATATGATTTACATATGTAAATTACTTATGTAAATATATGTTTATTAGAGTATATGTATGTATATATTTTGTGTGAGTGCCTATATGTGTAGTATATATGTGTGTGTATGTGTATATGTATGTATGTGTGTGTGCATCCATGCTTAATTGTAGCCTTTGTGGGGGGGAGGCGGAGGAAGGGGGGAAAAAGAACAAAGTAAAAAGTGAACAGAAGAGAACAATAGAAAACTTACAAGGAAGCAAAGACAATATGGACAGCTCTAAACACAATGCATAGTATTTATTATATAGGCTTTCTTGAAATGTAAATTTATTGTTTTATTTTGAATCCTCCCTTACATTCTGCTGTGCACATGGCAATGCTTTCTTCCCCCCTTTTCTTATTTTGTATTTAAGTTTCAATATTTAAGTTTATAATGTGTTTCTTTTTCTTTTCTCATTGTGTATTTGTTTTAGTATTTAAGTCTAAAATAAATTTTCAAAAAAAGAGAGACTATTAGGTTGAGCCTGAGCCAAACCTTAAGCCATCAACACCCTCCAATTTAAAAGATTTATTTTTGCTTTAGAGGTTGAATAAGAGATGGATGTAACTCTGGAGGTTTATAGTTATCATACTCACTATATGTGAACTTGAACCTGTCATATATTACTTTATTAGGTTCCAATAACTGCCTTATTACATCAGGATAAATTTTAAGCTGTTTCTGAGAAAGAGAAATACCAGTAGAAAGAAATGTTAAGTAAAAATCTCATGTGATTTTTAGAAGGCCTGATAAGTTTTATTTGTTAGCCAATTTATTGCAACAACTTGAGAGGATTGACAATTTTGTCCAGTCCTACTGTGATCAGTGAAACTTTGCTGTTTTAGGTGAAACCTTTTTGAGACCCTGAATATACTTTTTGAGCTTTATTCTTAGGTTTGTTTTGTCATTGGGCAAACCCTAAGTGACCACTTCAAGAAAAACACCAGCAGCAAAATGGGAATGACATCTGGAATCTAAGGCCAGTTTGATATCTATATGTCCCTGGGAATAAAGTTGGGAGGGCAATCTTGGGAAGGCTAAGGTTGGACTCTCTTAATTCATTTTCCCATACAAGAAATTTGTCTACTTGGTTCCATATACTTGGTTGCTTATAGTCATTCTGAGCCTTTGGCATAGGCTGTTAGGATCAGTATCAATGTGTTATATTCAGGTCCCTATTTCTAGCAAATATCTCTAACCAGGGCAAGATAAACTGTGATTTTTAAAATTATGATTCTCTTACTGTTTTCAATCTGAGATTACAGTCAATACCTGTTCTTAATGATACGTGATCCTTAATAACTGAATTCACCCAAAACTATGATTATTGGAACTTGCTGTTTAAAATCTTATGGGATTGTAACTGAGTCTGATTCCAGGTATAATCATCAAGATGAACTGCAGGTAGAAGTCACATGGGGTAGGCTGGGAGAACTACTCTTGGCGTGGGCTGAGATAGGATTATCCTGACTCGATTTCTCCAGTATGACATTTCCTCTTGAATTGAAAGTATCGCACCATTTAAGCCTGGTTCAATGAAATTAGCTATCTATATCTTGCTTGGGATTGACATGAAGTTAGGGGAACTATATACTATAGCTATATCCATAATTCTCCTTTCATATCAAATTACTACAATCATGTCAGGTGTTCATGATAAACATAATATTAAATACTTATCTCCTAGGCTAATACTAGAGCTATATCTGAGCTATTATAATAAGATGCAAGTATAAGATCTGAGCTATTTAGCCTATAATTTTAGTCCTTTCTATATTCTAAACAACTAAGTAGATGAGTATTTGACCTTGTTATCTGCCTGTTACTAGTGATATATTTTATATAAAATAAGGTCCCTAAATGTTTCAAAATAATGTAAGAATAATTGGGCATTGATGCAACAGTTTATGGGACCGAGCTGTTATTCTCAAAACTATTAAGACTAAATCAGAAACACCTTTGGTTTTGTTTTGAAGAAAAGAATCTTAGTGCAATTAATTTCCTTAGAAAAGAGTAATTTAAGGAATATTTTATGTTACCCAAATGGGAAAAGTAAATTTTCTTTGAGTTTATTTAATTTGGAATTATCACCTGGGTATTGAGCATGTCTTGAAGTACAAAAAATGTTTTGTTATAAATAACTTATTTGATATGTGCTGTTTTGGAATTGATTACCCAGTGTATTGTTACAATTAAAGTTAATACGGCAATTTTGAAGAGAATTCAGTTGTGTATTAGGTCATTTTCTTATAAAAAGTGTTCTGTTATTAGTTCTTTAGCAGAATCTTATCCTCCCGAGGGGAAATGAGAAGTAAAGAAGTAATAACAAGTAAACAAAATTTTGTCTTCGGTGAAAATTTTGTTTTAAAAAAGTAGCAAGATCAGATAAGTATATATGCCAAATATAAGAAGTAGGTTCAGAATTTTCTGATTTTTCAGTTTGTAGTGGAATTTCCTAAATACACCAACACGACAATTTGCTAAGGTACGTTGCAAAGCAAATATAGGTGAAAAACTGAAGTTCCCTCTGGTTCTGGAGCTTGAATCTGAGGTGAAGAATGAAATAGATGAGTATCAGCAGTTAAATGATGGTGCAGTCTATACTAACTTTTAAAGAACTTTTTAACCTTTAGCCTACATAACTGTATTGGCAGATTATCAAATTTCCTAACTAAAAAGGCTCATTCTACAAGTCAGATCCTCATAGGTTTTTTTTTTACTTCTCCAGTCAATCTGTTGCTGGCAGTGTCCAAAATATCTGGTTTAGGTCAGATTAGGAGCAGCAAGAAGTATAGTCTAGAAGTTTCTAATTTGATGTTCTTATTAGGTTTGAGCTAGCTCTTACTACCTGAATTGGTTATTTGCAAAACGAACTTGAATTGTATTAGGATTTACTTTGTAAGAAATTTTAAAAGAAAAAAAGGTCCCGGAGAAGCAAATTCACTAAAAACTGCTTTGAAGTCCCACCCATACCAGGAGTCCAGGAGAGATCTCCAGAAGACCAAAGGACTGCATCGGATGTTTTCAGAAACCAGAAAGTTGTATGAGATGAAAAGTCTGGGCATTAAGATATGATGGACCAACGAAATGGACCCATCCCTTTTTATTTCTTCCTTATGCCCTTCTGTTCTGTATAACACCTGCTTGCTTGCTGGCGATTGCCCCCCAAAAGCTCCTGTCAATGCCTAGGTCAATCTTCCTCCCCTTTCCCTATATTACTGAGTGTCCCAGATAGTGTTTCATTGAGAAGACTGCCTTCTGAGAATCAGAGGGGGAAATGACAGAAAATGTTAATACCAAATGTAATACGTACTGCCACAACCTCTTAATTATCCTCGCAGTGTCAGAATTCCAGTAAATGTCCTTACATCCCTACCCTTAAAAGAATGTAGATTAGGTTGAACTGAGCCACACTCGAAGCCCCCCATCCCGGAATCTTTGTAAACAAAGCCTGCTTGAACCACACTTGCCCCTGCCCCACCCAAAGTAGCGCCTCACTTCTCTACTGGCGCAAAGGGCAAAACAGCCAGAAAGAAGTGTTTCTCCTTGCTCTGATTGCCAAGGGCGGCTGGCATCTCATATGATCAAGCCTTGCTACCTCATACTATCTCCTCCCCTCCCTCCTAACACTATAAAGAACCTTTTCGTCGGTCTCTTGGTAGGGAAATTACATTGTATACTGCACTCTTGGGACATGCCCCAGGGTGGAAGGTTTGCTAACTTGTTATCTCAATTAAAAACACTTAATTCCTCAACTCATGACTTTAATTTAGTTCAAGACAATATTTATAAAAGAATGTCTTGGCTTAAAGAGCTCTGCCCAAGGGGCGGCCTCTTCCAGCCTAGAAAACATTTGCCCGCGGCAGCCCGACTCCCCTAGCTCAGGTACATAATTCTTTTCTGGCCATTGTCCCACCCTTCCGTTTTCTGGCTCTCAGCCAATGGCGTCTCGCTGAACTCGGAATCACGATCCTATTGGTGGGGGCGAGGGGTGTGGTAGGCCGTCCCCTTGGAAGTAAAGGAGACTGCTCCCGGCCGAAGTCAGCAGACTGATCCCGAGGCCGGCAGCCTGCTGGTGGCTTCAGTTATCTCCAAGTCAGCCTCAGTTGACCAGCTGGAGGCAGTTAGCGCCCTCGGTTGGCGCCTCCGCTAGCAGCCGCGATTGCTGGGAGACATGGCGATGCTGGCGTTTCTTTCGGGCCGGGGGTCTTTCTCGGCGGGTCCTCCCCTCCGGAAGCTGCTGCGGGTGAGAGCCTCCCCCTACCCCCCCCCCTTGCCCCACCCCGCGGGGTCGGGCTGAATGTTATCCTCGGAGTGCGGGCAGGGCTCGGAGACTCTCTTGCTTCCCTGCCCCTGGGCAGACTTGGCGGGCATCGTCTCCTTGAAAAGAGAGCGTTTCCGGATCAGGGGGAGGGAGATAAGACCAGACGAGTGACAGGGCTTTTCTCCGGGCCTAAACGCTCTCGAGGGCCTGGCGATGTTGGGCTAAGCCTTGTGGGTGGGTGGGTGATGGGTAAGACCCTTCCTCTTCACCCCCAGCCCCGCTTCCCTCATCCAACACAGCTCCTGCTTTCAAGGAGCGGGGCAAAAGCAATAAGCAGTTTTTGAGCGCTTACCGTGTGTGCTGGGCACTGCCAAACAATTGGGTGGGAGGGGGAGACAGTATAGAAATAACTGGGTACGTACAAGATATATACAGAGCAGACGGAAGGTGTGCATTATGGAAGAGGAATGCACTGGCAGCTGGGGGAGACTCAGAAAGGCTTCCTTCATAAAATGAGATTGGAGCTGAGTCTTGAAGCCAGGGAAACGGGCGTAGGGCAGATATTCCAGGGCGTGGTGGGAGTGCTGGTGGTGCCCCGGAAGAAAGACAGTTTCGTTTTCTGTGGCCCCTGCCTTAACCTGCCATACCAACCCCAGCTGTCAAGGTCACCACTGCTTCCCTAAGTATCTCCTGACTGTCAGGAGCTGGAATCTTCCCGAATATCTTACAAAATTGGACGTTGACCATATTGAAGAGCCCCAGGATAAAGCTGCAGACTTCACAGAGGAATTATGTTTCTTTTGTCCGTTAAGTTGTAAAGTTCAGGGATTGATTGAAGACTTTCATGGATTTCCAGTTTGGGGTTTGGGGGTTTTTTTGGTACAACTTGTCACCTTTATTTGAATCTGGAACTTTTTGGATGAGTGAAAAGGGTAAGAAATGCCAGATGATGAGAAGACTGAAAGAAATGATACCCTCTTTGGAGACAGTAAAGGTCCTGCAAAGAATATTTTTAAAGAAATATATTCATACTATGTACCTTTGATTAAACCTTTCAGTAATTGTTAATTAAGTTCAGACAGGGCAGAACATTGTGTATTATACAAGTCTATGGAATGCAATACTTTCAAGGAGCATCCAACATTTTAAGGGAGATCTATAGTATATCTATATAGAATATCTATAGTACAGAATAATATTGCAGCTTGGCATAGCAGGGAGAAAAGCATGGTCTTATTAAACTTGGGTCTAAATCCAAGCTCTGCTACTTATGACCTCATTTTCCTTATGTTTAAAACGAGGGTATTAGAGACTAAATGGTTATTGTAAAAGTATTTAGCAAAATGCCTGGTCCTAGCCAGGTGCTGTGTAAGTGTTCATTTCCTTCTGATCCCCCTAACTCTGAAACCCTGTGATAATGTGAAATAAAAGTCCAACGAGACAAGTTGGACGAGTTGAACTCAGCAGGAGGAAGAAAGCTGGGTGGATTACCTTTAGAAAGTTGGGAGGTAAAAAGAGGGAGGGAGCATTTTTACACTGGTATAGGGTATGGGGAGGGGATCAAAATAAGCTTTACTGGTGATGTATCACCCAATAGAATCCAGCTATTTAAGGGCTGGGGCTATTTGTCTTTTTACCTCTAGCAGCTGGCAGATTGGGAAGGCTTTGAATGGTAGAAAGGGGATTTGAAAGTTTTTAAACAAGGATTGATGGTACTTTATGAAAATTAATGTAGTAAAACATATCCTTTAGAGGTTCGTTTCTAACAAGATGTCTCCCATCCATAAATCTAAGTCATTAAAAATTTCTTGAAAAAGATAATAGAAGTAACCTCTTCATTGACTTTGGTCATAAACATTAGGTGAAATAAGACGGGGAAGTATATATTGCCCAAAATTGTTTGCCAATGTAATGGAGGAATTATGTAAGACAATCTTAAGTTGATGAAAGATTCCTAAATGAAGATGACATCTTCCAGGTTCTTCTTTTTGTAGATTAGGCTGCTTGCATCAAGTTCCAAAACATGATCTATGACTACTGGGAAAAGGTTGGCCAGTTAGTCCACAAAGGAAAGAAAACAAATGGATAAAGAATGGATATTTCTTAGATTGGTATAGTTGGATGGATTTCAATTTAATAGTGTGAACAGCATAAACGGACAGGTTGAAGTCATCAGGAGGAGGAAGGCTGACTGGATTGCCATTAGAAAATTGCAAAGTTCTTTTAATAACCCCACACCTCTCTAAGACATTGCATTTTTTAAACCATTGCTGTTTTTTTTTTAACCATATCACCACAGTGTGTTGGTGGTATTGTTATCCTGCTGAGGTAGGGAACACAATAATTTCTGGAAGTTGAAAATTACTATCATACAGAAATTAAATGGAGAGGACATAACATGAGGAACTTTGAAGAATAGGAATAAAGAATGTCATTAAGAAAAATATAGAAAAAAAGGTTTAGTTGGTCACATGTCAGGTGTAAGGGATGACCGTTGGACAGCCAGAATGATATCAAGAGATATTAAGGAAAGCACCCAGCACATTGGATTGATTCCCCGCCCCCCCCTCCTTGGTCCAACTTGTGGGAGGATAAGGGCAAGAATTCCACAGGATGATCAGACATAGAAGCCATGATCTACATTATTGGAGGGAAAATCCAAAGCTATGAGATCACAGATCCATTTCAGTGGTTTTGATATTGCATCAGTATGTAGGGATGGATTAGAAAGGGACAGACCAGCAGAATGTTGGGAAATGATGGGATTGTTATTGTTTAGGTTTGAATCAAAGTCCTCTGTAGTCCAATGGCATCAATGGGAATGATATAATAGGAGTTGGGGTAACTTTAGTGACTGAATAGTGTTTGCATAAGACACGGAAGTCAAAGATGACGTTAAACTTTGGTGATGGGGGAAAATAATGTGGCTACTAGAAATGGGAAAATCAGGAGGAGCTGGTTTTTGGTAGAGGGTTGAGGAAATAAGATAAATTTGTTTTTAGGCTTGTTGAACAACTTTCAAGTGAAAAACTAGTTTTTTTGGAGCTTCAAGATTGAATTCCAGACAAGGCTGAAGAGAAAAGAATTATGGGTCTTCCACAAAGAGGTGATAGTTGATTTTTTGTTTATATAAAATCTCCAGGGAATAAGGTAGAGAAAAAATAGAGGTGCTGAGAAGAGAAACCCTTAAAGGAGATGTCCCTGATCATGTCATTCCTTAAAAATTTTCAATGATTTCCTTTTGCCTATAAGGAAAAACATATTCCTGGTATTTAAGCCCTTTGTGGTATGGCTCCAATCTACCTTTGCAGGTACTTACTTATAAGAGTTTTAAAGTTTGCAGAACACCTTATGAATACTATCTCATTTCATCCTAACACCCCTGAGAGGTAGGTGCTATTATTTATTACCCTTTTTATAGATGAGGAAACTGAGTCAGATTGTGGTTAAGTGACTTGCCAGGGTCACAAAGCTAGCTAGTACCTGAAGCTGAAGCTGTACCATAGTATAATCCTCCCTGGATGACTCATTGTTTGAAGACAACGTATGGTTTCCTACCTCTGCTCTTTTTTCAGGAATGAAATCTGTCAAAATTCTTTCCAAGCCTAGCTCAATTGCCAGTCCTGTGAAGAGTTGAGTTTTCTTATTTCCTGCATCTCCTTTCCTTCCCCTTCTCCCTGTTTCCTTTTTTTTCTACTTAGAGTTTCCTACAACAGTTTGTCTTGATCTCTTCTTTGCTCCTACTGTACTATATATTATGTTTATCTGTGTACGTGTTGTGTTTCCCCCTTGGGAAAACAGGCAGGAACTCTGTTAGAAATTAATTAATTAATTTGTTGTTTATTTTCTATTTAATAAGTATTTTATTTTTTCCAATTACCTGTAAAGCTAGTTTTTAACTATTCATTTTTATAAGATTTTGAATTCCACATTTTTCTCCCTCCCTCCCTTTTCACCCTCCTCCCAAAGATAGCAAGCAATCTGATATAGGTTACAGATATACAAACATATTTCCACATTAGTCATATTGTAAAAGAAGAATCAGAACAAAAAGGAAAAACCATAAGAAAAAACAAAAAAAGTGAAAATAGCATGCTTCAATTTGCATTCAGACTCCATAGTTCTTTCTGTGGGTGTGGTTAGCATTTTCCATCATTAGTCGTTTGGAATTCTCTTGGATCATTGTATTTCTGAGAAGAGCTAAGTCTCTCATAGTTTGATCATTGCACGATATTGCTGTTACTGTGTACAATGCTCTCCTGGTTCTGTTTACTTCATTCAGTATCAGTTCATATAAGTCTTTCCAGGTTTTTCTGAAATAACTTCTTATAGCACAATAGCATTCCATTACATTCATATATCACAACTTATTCAACCAATCCTCAGTTGATGGGCATCTCCTCAATTTTCAATTTTTTAAAAAAATTTATTTGTTTTTAGTTTTCAACATTCACTTCTTTAAGATTTTCAGTTCTACATTTTCTCCCTGTCCTTCCCCCTCCTTCCCTAAGATGGTATGCAATCTACTATAGGCTATACACGTACAATCATATTAAACATATTTCCACATTAGTCACATTGTAAAGAAGAATTAGAACCAAGGGGAAAAGCCACAAGAAAGAAGAAAAAAAAAAGAGAAAATGGTATGCTTCGATCTGCATTCAGACTCCATACTTCTTTCTCTGGATGTGGATAGCATTTTCCATCATGAGTCTTTTGGATTTGTCCTAAATCCTTGTATTGCTGAGAAAAGAGTTAAGTCTATAAAAGCTGGTCATTGCACAGTGTTGCTGATAATGTATACAATGTTCTGGTTCTGCTCACTTCACTCAGCATCAGTTCATATAAGTCTGTCCAGGTTTTTCTGACACCTGCCTGCTCATCATTTTTTATGGAACAATAGTATTCCTTTATATTCATATATCATGGTTTGTTTAGCCATTCCCCAATTGATGGGTATCCTCTCAATTTCCAGTTCTTGGCCACCAGAAAAAAAAACTGCTTTAAATATTTTTGTACATGTGGGTCCTTTTCCCATTTTTATGATGTCTTTGGGATATAGACCTAGAGTGTTATTGCTGGATCAAAGGGTATGCACAGTTTTATAAAGCCCTTTGGCCATAATTGCAAATTGCTCTCCAGAATGGTTAGTGATCAGTTCATAACACCAACAATGATTAGTATCCCAATTTTCCCACATCTTCTCCAACATTTATAATTTTCCTTTTCTGTCATATTAGCCAATCTGATAGGTGTGAGGTAGTACCTCAGGATTGTTTTGATTTGCATTTCTCTAATCAATAGTGATTTAGATTGTTTTTTCATGACTATAGATAGCTTTAATTTCTTCATCTGAAAACTTGCCTGTTCATATCCTTTGACCATTTATCAACTGGGGAAATGACTTGTATTCTTATAAATTTGACTCAGTTCTCTGTATATTTGAGAAATGAGGCCTTTATTAGAAACACTGGATTTCCCAGCTTTCTGCTTCACTTTTAGTCTTGGTTGCCTTGGTTTTGTTTGTGCAAAAATTTTTTAATTTAATGTAATCAAAATTATCCATCTTGCATTTTGTAATATTCTCAATTTCTTGTTTGGTCATAAATTCTTCCTGTCTCCATAGACCTGACAGGTACACACTATTCCTTCATTTCCTAATTTGCTTGTGGTATCACCTTTTATGTCTAAATAATGTACCCATTTTGACCTTATCTTAGGTAAAAGGTGTGAGATGTTGGTCTATGCCTAATTTCTGCATCCTATTTTACAGTTTTCCCAGCAGTTTTTGTCAAATAGTGAGTTCTTGTCCCAGAAGCTGGAGTGTTTGGGTTTATCAAACAGAGTTCTATCATCATTTACTACTGTGTCTTATGTACCTAACCTATTCCACTGATCCACCACTCTATTTCTTAGCCAGTACCAAATAGTTTTGATGATTGGTGGAAGGCAGGAAACTCTTAAACTCTGTGTTTGCATGGTGTCTTGCCCATTTTTTTTATGAGGAGAAGGTTAAGTTATAGACTTGTGATTTCATGAAACTCCCTCTACCAAGCCAATGTGTATTGGCTCACCTATACTTTTGAATGGCATTCCATTGCCTGTAACATGTTAATTCCAACATTAGTTGGATTCTTAGTCTAGAGCTCTGTTCACCCTGTACATCTTGAGGAAAAAGATACTTTTTTCTCTGAGAGCAAGTGCATCTATGATTGCGCTTGTCTCATTGGGGATGGAAAGGGAAGATAATGCGGTCATCCTTTTGGAAACTGGTGAGCAGAGCTGTGACTAGGGAGAGATAGGAATGGTAGACAAATAGGATAAAATACACAGGGAGATGTTGATTTTCTTCACTAAGACACACTAATATTTTTTAAATGCATACTTTTAGTGAAAGATAATTCTGGTTTCAGTTGCATGTGGATATTTATTTTAGGATAAATCCCTTTGTTATCAAAGGCTTTGTTATCTTTACTGTTGATAGTAATACATACTAAGTGGTGGAGAGGGAGTTTTTAGGAAGAACAAATACCTTTCATCTCTTTTACTTTATATTTGAAATTCTAGCAATTGCAATTAAGAAAGAAAAAATATTAGAGGTATTTGCATCTTAAATGAAGAATATGATTTGAAGAAATCTGCAGAAAATACAGTTTGCAAACAGATACTATATCTAGAAAAGCCAACTGTTTCAAACAATGTTAGTGGAAACATTAGATCAGGGGTGGGGAACCTGCAGCCTTAAGGCCACATGTGGCCTTGA
This sequence comes from Trichosurus vulpecula, assembly GCF_011100635.1. NCBI lineage: Eukaryota > Metazoa > Chordata > Mammalia > Diprotodontia > Phalangeridae > Trichosurus > Trichosurus vulpecula. The sequence continues at coordinate 139,197,173 of NC_050574.1, read as the reverse complement.
AGATCCTTAAGTGCGACCTTTTGACTGAAACCAAATTTTACAGAATTAATCCTTTTATTTTTATTAATACATTTTTGTTCATCTTTTATATTTATATTTTATTTTTAAAATGAATGTATTTAAAATACAAAAGAATAAATTAAATTTTAATGAAATAATCCTCCCAGATTGACCAGCACAATTCAAGCATTAGTAAGCTATAAGGGCTAAAATGATGACTGCTACACTCACGATTTAGTTCTAACTTCCCCTGCCAACTGGCACCACTACTGCATGTGGCTGGTTGGTGAGAGTTTATGGGGGTCAAGTACGCCAGTCTATTAATCAGCTTTTGATAACAGTGCACTGTTTCTGTTTGAAGTGGAATTTGCGAATAGTTGCACAGGTTGACAGTATTTTTTAATTCTGTCTGCTTAATAGACCATCATGTCAAAGAAGACCAAGAGAACACTGAAGGAAGAAAACAGATTTTTTTAATGAGGATTGGGAATTGCAATATTATCTTGTTTCTACTAAAGATAAGATGATTTGCTTGCTTTGTGATGCTGCAGTATCAACATTAAAGAAATTTAATGCTCATCAGCATTATAATACTCATAAATTAGAGGAAGAGGCACAAAAGGTTGTACTGCAACATTTAAGATGAAAAACAAAAGCAATGACAATTTTTTTAAGCAGCAATAAGACCTGGAAATAATGTCGCTGAAGCAACTTATAAAGTAGCCTAACTACCCAGGAAAAAAGGGAAGCCATTGAGCGATGTAGAAATTGTGACAGAATGCATTGTTGAAATTGTAGGATGCTTAGACCCCACCCCCTCCATAACATTTCAAAGTACAAACAACAGCTTCCTCTTTCAAGGAGAACCATAATTGATCAGCAGCATGAATTAGCCTTCAATTTAACAGAACAACTTCATACAATACTACTTCAAAAAGATGATTTTCATTGCTACAAAGAGTAACTCGCTTTGGGCACTCTTGTGAACAGAATACAGGGAATAGACATCTTCACTTCAACTTTCAAAGACAAATACGAAGTTGGACTGAATTTGGTAAATTTAGTGAGTGTATGTACAGGCTGTGTACCTTCCATGACAGGAAAACATGAAGGGTTTGTTGCACAGATGAAAAAAGTATTGACACATCTAGATGCTCTCATTTCTTTTCATTGTATCTTGCACCAGCAAAATCTCTGTGCTTTTAAGTGACACTTTGCAACAAGTTATAAGTATTGTTAACTATATTTGTGCAAATGCAACCCGGCATTGTCAGTTTTGTAACACGCTAAAGTTGAATGATGAAGTATTTAGTATGGATTTGCTGTATCTTTCTAAAGTGCGTTGGTTGTAGCAGGGACAGGTATTAGCCAAAATTTTATCTCTGTGAGAACAGATAGTTAAATTTTATGAAGAATAGAATCAGTAATGTGAATTATTGAAAGAAGATTTCTATAGGAATGCTGCATTTCTGTGTGACATCATGTCAAATAAAAACAACTTGAATATTTCTTTGCAAGGTAAAACTACTTCGGTATATGATGGGTGGCCAAAAAAAAAAATCCAAGCATTTCAAAACAAGCTATCTTTTTCAAAACACTTCTTCAAAAGAAAATTTTAGCTGAACATTTTCCCCAGTTAAAGGTCACTGATAAGCAGGATGATATATTTGAATCATTTGAAGAATACGCAGCTATTTTAAACCTATTAATTGGAGAATACAATGAAAGGTTCACTGACTTTGATAATCATGACCTCACATTCAAATTAGCTTTTCAGCCTCACCTAGCTGATATCACTAAGACCCCTAAAGAACTACAGTTGGCATTGATTGAGCTCTCAGTAGATAACATTTTAAAGTCATTGTTTGATGCTAAGAAAGATCAAATGGAAATATGGAAAAATGTAATAGAGTACCATGCCTTTAGCAACATGCCTGAAAAATGCTTTCTTGCTTTTTAACTACTTATTGCTACTAATCTGCATTCTCCTACTTAACCCAAATCAAGATGCCCTTAAAGTCACAAATGACTGATACCTATCTAGAGGATCAACTGAAACTGCAGACCTCCATGCTGCAGCCAAATATTCAAATGCTTTCCAACAAAAAGCAGACACAGCAAAGTCCCTAAAAAGTTGGTTAACTTTAAAATGAACAAATAGTTTTAGTAGTTAGATTTTTACAAAATAGTGTACATTTTAAAGTATATCTAATTGAAGCTTCTTGAATGTGGCCTTATTTGATTACAGCTCAATATTAATGCAGCCTTCCAACATGAAAAGGTTCCCCACCCCTGCATTAGATCCAGCAAACTCACAGGATATGACTACAAAAATCATTTGCATTCTCATTTACTAGTAATAAATATAAAAATGTAATTTAAAAAAAGGCAGCAAGTTCCCTGGCATGCTTCCAGCTCAGTGCCAGCAGCCATTGTCCTGGGAAGCTACCTCTGCAGAGATGCACCCTGGCATTTGTTCTTGGAGGGGCTATAACTGTAGCTGCTGAAGACCCAGTAGTGAAAGTTCATGTTACCAAAGTCCTTGGCAGTGTTAAAATATTCATCCTCAGAAACGAATATGGTTTAACATTGGAAATCACAGTAAAGAAGAGGCATTAACATCTCTTGTGTTGCTGCCTCCTAAGGACCATGGATGGGACTTTTCCATCTGATTTGCTCCTGAATCGATCCTTTTGTTCCCCCATTAGAATGTGAGTTCCTCAAGAGCAGGAACTGTTGCATTTTTTTATTCGCATCCCTAGCTCTTAGCACATTTCTTTGCAGTAAATGTTTAGTAAGTGCTTCCCATCCCCACCACCCATGAATTAAAAAAAGGAAACCTATTTTTAGTAATGACAAAAACCATCAAATATTTGAGAATTTAACTAGAAATGCACTTGACATGTATATAGACAACTATAAAGGGATAATGACTGAAGGAAAGAAAATAAAGACCTAAATAGAGAAACATATAGCATTCATGGATGGGGTTGGATTAATATAACAAAAATTACAATATACCTACAACTAATCTATGTATTTAATGCAATTTGGGAAAGGAACTTAGCCTGTGGCTTCATTGCTGTAAGGAATTCCTTTTGCCTATGCATGTCTACACCTTCTCTACTACTTACAGTCTTAGAGAGTTTCCCAGAGAGTTAAGTGATTTGCCTAGATTCAGAATACAGCCTGTGTATCAGAGGAGGGACTTGAATTCAGATATTGGCTTCTGGGTAGCTTCCTGTCCACTATTCCTCCACTGTTCAAGGCCAACTCCAATGTTGTCCATAAAGAAGAGAAGGGAATTGTATTCTCATATCTCCTCTTTAGGGTCACATTTTCATTTTAATTGCATAGTGTTTCAGATGCATTTTTGTTCTTTTTCTTTACATTATTATATTCTTTGTGCATATTGTTTTCCTGATTCTGCTTAATTTTGCGTCAAAGTATTAATACTTTCAATGTTCCCTCTTCCCCCCCCCACCAGTATTTATATTCTTTATTTCTTACTGCACTGTAATATCCCATCACATTTTTATACCACAGTTGATTTAGACATTTCTAAATTGATAGTCAAAAATTCCGGTTCTTTATTGCTACAAATCTTTCAGTATATATGGAATTTTCCTTTTGTCTTTGACCTCCTTGGGAAATAGATGTTGAGTGGTAGAGCTGAGGAACAAATACCTTTTCTATTCTGCCAGGCTAAGGTTATGCTTTTCTTTGTATTTCTAACACTTAATATAGAATTTTGTCTATAGTAAGCACTCAATACTTTTTTTTAATCAAGCATTTATTAATTTATTTTTTATTTATTAAGCCCTTGCACTGTGCTAGTCACTGGGATACAGAGATGAAAATAAAATAATCCTTGCCTTTAAGGAACTTAAATTCTATTAGAGGAAAAATTATGTACATTTGTAAGTATATATAAAATGCATACCAACAAAAAGGTAGTTTGAGAGGAGAAGACACTGGCTAGCAGCTGAGCTTAATTGAATCACCATGCTGTGATTTTTTTTCTTTAAAAATGGAAAGATTGAATAATCTCTACATGTAAAGAAAAAATTTGCTTTTTCCAAAAAATGATCTACATTTCTAGATTTCGATCTTGTTGGCAGCTATTCCTGAGAACAAAGTAGGAAGGCAAAGACAGAAAAAAAAATCAATCATTTCTCCTTGCCCATCTGAAAAAAAATTGTACTTTATGTAGTAAATAGATGAATTGTTAAGGCTGTTTATGTAATATAGAATCATCTAGAGATATATTCCAGGACTACATTTCAACTAAATAAATATGCTTTTGTCTAATTTAAATAAAACTACAGATATTTCAGGACAATAAACTTTAAAATTAAACCTTCACCCAGGTAATTTTCTGTGACAGAATATCCTAGTGTTTGACATTATTTGCATTATACATTTACAAACATATTTCCATTACAGGAATTGAATTTTGTGCACCGGAACTATACACCGAGCACCAGTTTGAATGTAAGTACAAAGATCCATATTTTTTTGACAACTAGATTTGAAATGTTAAAATGTACATGTATTTTAGCATCAATTAATATAGCAAGTTAGTTCCATGATCACTCCACACTTATATCATTTTAATTTAATATTTTCTTTTTCCCTAATTACATATAAAAACAATTTTTAACATTCTTTTTTAAAATTTTGAGTTTTAAATTCTCTCCTTCCCTCCCCCATCATTGAGAAAGCTGAAGCAATTTGATATAGGTTATACATGTGCAGTCATGCAAGACATTTCCATATTAGTCACATTGCAAAAGAAAACACAGACCAAAAAAAAAAACCCTAAGGAAAATAAAGTTTAAAAAAATATGCTTTGATATGTATTCAGACTCACTTCATCGGTTTTTTTCTCTGGAGGTAGACAGCATTTTTCATAAGTCCTTTGGAATTATTTTGGATCATTGTCCATACTCATGTCTTGAGGAAAATCTGAACTCTTAGATTTTCAGGAAATAAAATATTCAGCCCAATTTGCTCTAAGATACTTTCCTACCCACAGCAGAGTGTTCTGCTTTAAAGCTGTGGCACTTGTTCCTTTCTATAGCTTTTATCTTATGGGGCATTTTCTCTCTTTTGCCCTTGCACCACCATATAACTATAGTTCTCTGGGTCTCAAGCACAGCTTTGATCATGGAAATTCCAGAGGAGTATGACAAGGGTGTGTTGTGAGGGAAACCTCGTATTATGAAGGGCTATATATAAAGGAGAATTGTTTATTATTATTTTTCAGTATGTTGTTTTATATGTGATTTGGCAGGATATTTTTACATTGTTTCTGAAGTAACTCAATACATTTTTTCTGCCAACAGAGTAATTCTTCACTTTGTCTAGGGCTAAATAGGAGAGTTTGGAGTCAGTGGAAGGAGAGTACCCTTGCTTTTGTTACAAGGAGAACGAATTGCTCGCATAGTCTTAAGGACTCTCTCGAAGCATTCCAGTAGTGCAGGGTACCCTTTAAAATGGAGGTATTTATTTATTTTTCAGTTAAAAAAGGGCACAGTAACCATTTCAGAATTTTTACTTACTTTCTGAGTTTAAATTTACTTTATTGATTACCAGAAAATAACTGAATGCAGAAGAAAATTGTCATATGAGGAAAATAATGAATATATGTCAATCAAATGTGATATCCTGTATTTGTCTTAAGCTCTTTGTCTGGCATCCAGTTGCCAAGACATTTTTTTGGTATTAAGTATGATATTATTTTTCTCCTTGAATGATAGTTTGGGGAATCTTAAAAATACTTTTCTTTTTTATGTACATTTATTATTATTATATGTACATTAAGTTAATTTATAAAATTATTTAGGACTATTGTTAATGTAATTTTTACTAAATTCTGTCCTCTTAGGATGTAGTCATAGTCAGCGCCAAAAGGACACCTATTGGATCTTTTCTAGGATCTCTTTCCTCGCTTCCAGCTACTAAACTTGGTTCCATAGCAATTCAGGGAGCCATTGAAGCAGCAGGTATGTAACTACTTTGTGCTTGAGAGGGTGTAGGGGTGAGAGGGAGACTGTGTCTTAGTGGATGAACTCTTGAGCATGAAGAAGTAAGAAATGAAGTAGGGAGCTAAAATCTAACCTCAGACACTCACTAGCTGTGTGACTCTGGGCAAATCACTTAACCTTTGTCTGCCTTAGTTTCCTCAGCTGTAACATGGGGTGATAATTACACCTACCTCACAGAGTTGTTGTAAGGATCAGATGAAATCATATTTGTAACGTGCTGAGTCACAGTGTCTGTTTACATAATTGGTGCTTAATAAATGTCTATTCCCTTCCTTTCTTCCCCTCCCTTCCTTTAATAAATATTATCAAGTCATTGCTAAATCCATAATGCTCTGCCCCCGGTACTATTAGGAAAAACGGAAATAATGAAATGCAGTCTGTTTCTCCAAGATTTATAAGCTAGATACATACAAAATGCTAAATAACATGATGTTGTTATAACAGGGACTAGAGATTTCAGTTAGATAGATGTAGGAAAGGATCTAGAGGTTGACCAGATATCTGTTTCATGGATGTCATTGAAGGAAGAGAAGAGCAAGTATGTCTAGGCAGCTGGATCATAAACCTACACTACAAGGCTGGGGAACAAAGGCCAAAGACTCTGGAACATTGGATGGAAGCAGTGATTGTCAGAACAAAGTACTGACATCAGGAGTATAGCTTCATATTGAGGTTTACTTTCTATCTTTGTTCCCAAAAATAGAACTGATCTCAGACGTTGGGCAGCCCTAAGCCTGCAGTGGAAAGTCAGTAGTATCAATGGGTGGGAATGGAGGATTGAGGGATCATAGGGTCATAGATCTAGAGCTGGAAGGGCCTCAGAGGCTATTGGGTCCAATTCCCTTACTTTGCAGATGATGAAACTGAGACCCAAGGTTAGTCATGTGACTTGACAAAAATCATTCAGGTAGCAGTAATTAGGAACAGGTTTTGAACCTAGGTCCTCTGACTCTAGAGTTGAGAACAAGACAGTAATTAATATACGTATATGTATATTAAGTGCTATATAAGTTTAGGAGAATTATAGTAACTGTTTCTCTTTTGGCCAGGAACCCTGAGGGTCTTCACCTCCCAGTTTGATTTTTTTTTTTTGAGTTTCGATTAAGGGGGCCATCCATTGATTAGCTTTTTAAAGAGGTCTATTCACTGAATAGGCATTACTTCACTCAGTGTGAGAACCCTAAAAGACCTTAGCCTGAAAGGGCCAGGGTCTCCCAATGCATCCTGGGCCATCTCCAGTCATGCTGGTAAATATCAGGCCACTGGACCCAGATGGCTCTGGAGGAGAAAGTGAGGCTGTGACCTTGACCTCCCTCGCTCAAATCAAAGTCAACTGCAAAGTCATGTCATCATTTCCCTGATGTCATGATCCTCTTCGAGAACAAAGGACAAACACACAAGTTTATTAGAGGAAATGAATTCTTCAGGGAATGCTTTCTGGAAGAAGTGGAACTTGAACTGGACTTGGAAAGATTGGTAGGCAAAGAGTAGAGTGTGCTTGAGGTTGAAATATAGGATAAGTAAAAGTTTAGGGGAAAGAAGAACTGTTTTGTGTTTGGAGTATTGTAAGTGGGAGATAAAGGCCAAAAGATTGGTTGAGATCATGTTATTCCTTCAGTCTTTAATGCCAGACTGAGGAATTTCGACCTGGGGTAGTTGGAAACCACTGAAGAATAATATGAAAGCATTGTGGTTTTTTTTTTTTAGCAAGATCAAATTGGCTAGAGACAGAAAGACCAATTAGGAAGAGATTATAATGGTTCGCATATAAGTTGAGGAGCCTGGCTTAGGGTGGGAGCAATGGGAGGAGAAAAGGGATATATTCAAGGGCATTTTGAAGAAAGAATGCATGCAGCTTGGAGATTGATGGGGGTAGTGGTGGTGGCAGAGAAGGGAAATGGAGAGGGAAGGAGAATTGTCTCAGGTTTTAGGCCTGAGTGACTAGAAAAATAATGGTACGACTGCCAGAAATAGCAAAATCATAAGAGAGAACCAGTTTTGGGAAGAAAATGGGATTTCAGTTTCAAATGTTGAGTTTGATGGTATTGCTTGGCTTCAGTGTAAATGACTCATAGGCAAGCATAATATAGTAGATAGAGTGCTGAATTTGGTATCAGGAAGATCTGGGTTTGAAAACATTTATTAGTTGTACTACCAATGGGCAAATCACTTGACTTCTTTAAGCCTTAGTGGGATTAGAGAGGAGAGAACATATCTAAAACTAACTTACTAGCTTATAGATAAGTTGTGCTCTGCATCAGTGGGGGTAGTTCTCACATTGATGAAATTACAGAGCTTTGCATTTTGACATGGACTAGTAGACATTTGAAAATAATTTAGGTGGAGATGATTGTAGAGGATCAGGACTAGAGATGGAGTTTTGGACTCGTTTATGAAGAGTTGAGAGTTGCCATTGTGAAAATGTGAATTCCCCAAAGAAGATAACGTAAAAAGTGAAAAGCAGAGCACTGGAGCCCAAATCTTGGGTGCCCCAGTCTACCAGGGTAGAAAGATAAAAAAGAAATAGTGAAAAGGAAGGAAAAAGGTCAGCCAGAGATCCCATGACAGGAACCAGAATAATGCACAATCACAGAGGAGTTTAAGAAGGGTGAAGAATTTTATCATTGGAGATTGGGAGGTTGAAATGAATGAGTGAGCACACACTTGTGTGTACATGTTTTTGCCAGAAAGTATTTTATATAGTTATGCCCTGAATTAGATAGATCGTTTTAGGAGTATCCTTTTTGCTCTAAAATGATAAAATTAGGTCATAGAGGAAAATATATACTTTTTGATTCAAAATTTGTTCATTAAGTGCCTGCTGTGTGCAAGGCACAATTGATAACATTTGTGGGCAGAAAGTACTTTTGAAAAATAGGAAAGTAATAAAAAATTTAAATTAACTAAACCTCTTTTTTATTTTTTATGAGGATGTGTTGGGCTACTTGGGGACAAAACTTGAAACTGAGTAAATGAGTAGTACTTAGACCAAATGGTGCTAAGTATTTCATTGGGTGGTAATTATTCATAGAATTGTGTAAAATGCTGACATGCCAATTGTTTTGCTTTAAGGAATACCCAAGGAAGAAGTCAATGAAGCATACATGGGCAATGTTCTGCAGGGGGGTGAAGGACAAGCGCCGACCAGGCAGGCCGTGCTTGGAGCAGGTGTGATTAGTTTTTTGGTTACTTTTCCCTAGCCTTTCCTAAGTTACTTTTCCTGAGAAAGGCAATTGGTAAAGTGGACAAAGAGCTGTCTTCAGAGACAGAAGACCCATTTTCAGGTGCCATGTCTGCCACATACTTTCTGTGAGAGCCTGCAAAAGCCACTCAAAACTCTTAGGGCTGTAAGCAACTCTCCAAGGCTGCAACTTGTGGAACAGCTAGCAGTCTTTGTTGGTAAAGGAAATTTCTTACAATAAGAAAATCATACTCTGATTTTTTTTTAAAAAAACTCTTAAGTTTAGAAAATCTTAAAATTCCAATAGTGCAAGCTTTTATTTAAATGGATATTTGTAACGTAATTGCTCATTATAATCTGGTGGATTATTGTTAGTGAGGTATTATGGTGTAATGAAAAAGAAAAAGAAAAGAATATGGAACTAGGAATGAAGAAGCCTCCTTTTATTCCTGTCTCTACTCCAAGTTTTCTGTGTGACATCTTAGACTATAATTCAGCCTCTCTGGGCATCAGTTCCATTATATCTATAATGATGAGTTTGGATTAGATATACTCAGGTGGGAAGGGGAGGGGAAGGGGCAGGGTGTGTAGACTGCTTAGTTTATTCAGAACTAAAATTGCGTGCTGGCATGGAAACACTCATGTATGCTGAAGACATACTTCAGGTGCAGCTTTATTCCATTTGCATAATTAGTAATGATATTTAATTGGGAAAAAGTATCTGAGTAAGAATGATTTAATTATCCTCCTCCTTCTAGGTTTACCTATCTCCATTCCATGCACCACTGTCAATAAAGTTTGTGCATCAGGAATGAAATCTATCATGATGGCATCTCAGAACCTAATGTGTGGCCATCAGGTAAGATGAGTACTTGCATTTTTATTTCATAATTAAAATAGCAGAGGCATAAGAGTTAGAGTCTGTGCTTAATATAGCAGAGCTGGCATCAGAGTCAGAAAAACTTAGGTTCAAGTCTTACCTCCTAAGTCTTAAAGTTTTACCTCTTAGTGTCTGTGTGAGTCTGGGCAACACATTTAGCCTCTCTTTGCTCCAAACAACCCCATTGACTTTACATTGCAGAGTAGTGCTCCATGTCCATTGATAGAGTGAATTTCCTCATCTGGAATTCAATTCAAAATGCAGTCACAGGTTGAGATAAAAAAAATGAGAGTATAATATAGCTGCTGTCAAAAGATAGTGAAAATTTAAAAATCTTATAAACAAATACATTTGCCAAGACTGAACAAGATTTTCCAGTGTAGAGATCCCTTGGCTTCTACGGTGTTGCTTTTTCAACCACAGTGTGTTAGAGCCTTTCCCAGACTCACACAGTCAGTATGTGTCAGGCAGGACTGGAACCTGGGTGTACTTGGATTCAAGGCCAGTTGTGGGTTGTATGGCATGATTGCTTGTACACAAATTTAATGAATGATCTCTTATTTGTGTAACTGGTTAATTATTTATGACTTTGAGAAAATTTTCCCAGGTATTTTTTTTTATTATGCAGATAGTTGACGTGTGATTTTATACCTTTTCCTCCCACATTTTCCAAATACCTTTGCCCTCTTTACTGAATGTATGCCTCCTTAACTACTATTAGTACTTCTTTTTTGGGGAGGTTAGGCAGAGTGCCAAAGACTTGAAACTCCTGGGAATGTGTTGTCTGGAATCCACACTTGTTGTTTCTGGTGGCTTCCAAGGTCCATGCTATAGGTTTCTGACCACCCTGGGATTTTCTTTTTTTTTTTTTAATTTATTTAATATATTTAGTTTTCAGCATTGATTTTCACAAAAGTTTGAATTACAAATTTTTTCCCCGTTTCTACCCTCCCCCCCACTCCAAGATGATGTATATTCTGGTTGCCCCATTCCCCAGTCAGCCCTCCCGTCCGTCACCCCACTCCCCTTCCATCCCCCTTTCCCTTCTTCTCTTGTAGGGCAAGATAAACTTCTATGCCCCATTGCCTGTGTATCTTATTTCCTAGTTGCATGAAAAAACTTTTTTTTGTTGTTGTTGTTTTTGAACGTCTGTTTTTAAAACTTTGAGTTCCAAATTCTCTCCCCTCTTCCCTCCCCACTCACCCTCCCTAAGAAGGCAAGCAATTCAACATAGGCCACATGCGTATCATTATGTAAAACCCTTCCACAATACTCATGTTGTGAAAGATTAACTATGTTTTGCTCCTTCCTAATCTATCCCCCTTTATTGAATTTTCTCCCTTGGCCCTGTCCCTTTTTGAAAGTGCTTGTTTTTGATTACCTCCTCCCCCTGTCTGCCCTCCCTTCTATCGTCCTCCCCCGCTTTTTTATCTTCTTCCTCCCTCTTTCCTGTGGGGTAAGATACCCAATTGAGTGTGTATGGTATTCCCTCCTCAGGTCAAATCCGATGAGAGCAAGATTTACTCATCCCCCCTCACCTGCCCCCTCTTCCCTTCCTACAGAACCACTTTTTCTTGCCACTTTTATGCGAGATAATTTACCCCATTCTATCTCTCCCTTTCTCCCTCTATCAATATATTCTTCTCTTATCCCTTAAATTGATTTTATTTTTTTAGATATCATCCCTTCATATTCAACTCACCCTGTGCCCTTTGTGTGTGTGTGTGTGTGTGTGTGTGTGTGTGTATATATATATGTATGTATGTATGATATACCCCTACATATATACATACATAGACACACACACGTATATATGTATACACCTATATATATATATATATATGCATATTTTTCAGCTACTATGATACTGAGGTCTCATGAATCATACACATCATCTTTCCATGTAGGCATGTAAACAAAACAGTTCAACTTTAGTAAGTCCCTTATGATTTCTCTTTCTTGTTTACCTTTTCTTGATTCTTGTGTTTGAAAGTCAAATTTTGTATTCAGCTCTGGTCTTTTCACTGAGAAAGCTTGAAAGTCCTCTATTTTATTGAAAATCCATATTTTGCCTTGGAACATGATACTCAGTTTTGCTGGGTATGTGATTCTTGATTTTAATCCTAGCTCCATTGACCTCCGGAATATCATATTCCAAGCCCTTTGGTCCCTTAATGTGGAAGCTGCCAGATCCTGTGTTATCCTGATTGTTTTTCCACAATATTCAAATTGTTTCTTTCTGGCTGCTTGCAGTATTTTCTCCTTGATCTGGGAGCTCTGGAATTTGGCGACAATGTTCCTAGGAGTTTTCTTTTTGGGATCTGTTTGAGGAGGCGATCTGTGGATTCTTTCAATTTCTATTTTACCCTCTGGCTCTAGAATATCAGGGCAATTCTCCTTGATAATTTCTTGAAAGATGATATCTAGGCTCTTTTTTTGATCATGGCTTTCAGGTAGTCCAATAATTTTTAAATTATCTCTCCTGGATCTATTTTCTAGGTCAGTGGTTCTTCCAATGAGATATTTGACATTGTCTTCCATTTTTTCATTCCTTTGGTTCTGTTTTATAATATCTTGATTTCTCGTGAAATCATGAGCTTTCACTTGCTCCAATCTAATTTGTAAGGTAGTATTTTCTTCAGTGGTCTTTTGGACCTCCTTTTCCATTTGGCTAATTCTGCCTTTCGAGGCATTCTTCTCCTCACTGGCTTTTTGGAGCTCTTTTGACATTTGAGTTAGTCTATTTTTTAAAGTTTTGTTTTCTTCAATGTTTTTTTCAGTATTTTTTGGGTCTTCTTTAGCAAGTCATTGACTTGTTTTTCGTGGTTTTCTTGCATCCTTCTCATTTCTCGTCCCAATTTTTCCTCTACTTCTCTAACTTGCTTTTCCAACTCCTTTTTGAGCTCTTCCATGGCCTGAGACTAGTTCATGTTTCTCTTGGAGGCTTTTGGTGTAGGCTCTTGGACTTTGTTGACTTCTTCAGGCCATATGTTTTGGTCTTCTTTGTCACCAAAGAAAGATTCCAAAGTCTGAGACTGAATCTGGGTGCGTTTTTGCTGCCTGGCCATGTTCCCAGCCAACTTACTTGACCCATGAGTTTTTCGTGGAGGTATGACTGCTTGTAGAGCAAAGAGTACTTTGTTCCAAGCTTGAGGGGATGCGCCGTTGATTTCAGAGTTATTTCTATACAGCCAGCTCCGCCATCCCAGCACTCCTCCTTCCTCAAGAACCACCAACCCGGACCTGACTCAAATCTTCAGCAGGCTCTGCACTCCTGCTCTGATCCGCCACTTAATTCCTCACACCATGTGGGCCTGGGGCCGAAAGTAACTGCAGCTGTAGTTCTGTAGCTACACCTCCCCCGCTGCCCCTGGGGCAGTGGCCAAACCACTAACTCTGTCCCCCCGCAGCTTTTCCCACTAACCTTCTCTGTTGTCTTTGGTGTTTATGGGTTGAGAAGTCTGGTAACTACCACAGCTCACTGATTCAGGGTGCTAGGGCCTGTCCTGCCCAGCTCCTGGTCTGGTTGGTCCTGCTGCCTCCCACGCTGAGCTGTGCTCCTCTCCACTCCGTGCGCCATAGACCTCATCCAGTGACCATCCAGGCTGTCCTGGGCTGGATCCCTGCTTCTCTCTGCAATTTTGTGGGTTCTGCAGTTCTAGAATTTGTTCAGAGCCATTTTTATAGGTTTTTGGAGGGACCTGGCAGGGAGCTCATGCAAGTCCCTGCTTTCCAGCTGCCATCTTGGCTCCACCCCTGGAAGTTGTCCACCCTGGGACTTTCTTGTGGGAGCTTTCCATTCTTGTTGTCTCTTGATATGGAGCTACATAGACATGTCTTTGGCCTGTCTCTGGTCGTGCTAGAGGTTTCTGTCTTGTTTGTCTTCCTTGGGCCTGGCTTTTCTGGGGGACCCCATTTCTTATTGTCTGTGGGCCTCTGGCTGATTGTGAAATATTCTAGGTTGGATGAAGTCATTTTAGTTTCTCATTGAATTTCTTGGCTATTTGGTCTAGAACAATTTTTGGTCTGGTACAATTTTTAGGTTTTTGTTACAGTATGTGTGTGGTAGCTAGTTTTCCTGTCTCAGTTCAGGTGACCATTTTAGTTAGAAGCTTTCCATGGTAGAAGATTTAACAACTAGTCACTAGCCTTATAACAGTTACGGTTTTGGAGATGGTGGAATATACTAATATTTCAGACAGTTCATATGATACAATTACTGTTTTTTATTTATCCTGTATATCCTGGCTTGTACTTTCCATTTTCTCAGATGTCCACAAGATAATATAATACCTGTTCAATATCTTCATTGTATCACTGGGTACCCTCCAAACCAGTAGTCCTCACTAAGGGTCCTATCCCACTGTTGTATACCTATTTCCCAGAAGCTGAAGAGTCATATTCAATCCTAAGTAGTTTAGCAATTCACAATGTTAATTAATTACATTTGAATGGCACTTTGACATATAACAACAGTCAAGGGATCATACATAGATCTAGAGCTATAAGAGATCTCAGAGACCATCTAATTCATGAGCATGAGCATATTTGTAGGCCAGAAAGAGCCAGTTTGAAAAGAGGGTTTGAAGTGACTGTAATAGTGAAATCCTAGAGTAATGGGAGAAGATGGGAATGAGGTACAAGCAGAAGGCTTATTATTATTTGCTGTGAGTAGGGAGAATTCTTCCTCTAAGAAAAGACTAGAGGATACTATAGTGGGTGATTACACTGGTTATACTGAGAGGCTTTGAAGGGATTACTAATCTCTATGTTCACAGTAAAGTATTTGGCCATGTCATTTACTCTAAGTATGGAGGTACAGGTGACAGTTTGAGGAGAGAGGAAAATGTTTGAGGAGAGAGAAAAAAGAACACTGTAGGAAGCTAGGCTTTGCATTTATGTTATTTAATACAGTAATTTTTTTATGCATTTGGTTATTTTTTTCTGATAGCAACACATGATTATTTTAAATGAGACATAAATCTATATATTTGATTTTCGTGGAAGTTATTTTAAATGAAAAATATTTTTTTAAAACTAATTTTTTTCCCCAAACGGAAATCCTTTTCTACCTTCCTTTCCCCTCTACACCCCTCCTTCTAGCCCCCATCTTAAGAAATCAAGGAAAACAAAAAACCTCAGCTTACAAGCATATGAAAACAAGATAAGCAAATTTCTGGATTTAGCCTTGTCCCAAAAATATGTCTTAATCTGCACTCTTGAGTCCATCACCTCTCTTTCAGGAGTATGGGCAGTATGTTTTATCATGAGTCACATGACATCATGGCTGGTTATTGTGTTGATCAGAGTTCCTGACTTTCAAAGTTGATTGCATTTACAATATTATTATTGTATACATTTTTCTCCTGGTTCCTTTCACTTAATTTTATGTCAGTTTCTAAAGGTCTTTCCAGTTTTCTGTGAAATCATCTCCATCATAAAAGGGGTTTTGTGTGCTTTTTAAAATAAGAGTATTTTTTAAAACTAGAGCAACTCAAATAAGAAAGAAACATTAGGAATTTGTCAAGAAAAGTACTCTTCTCTTTATGTGTTCTTCTTTCTATCCTGGATTATTTTTCAACTTGATTCTAATTTTAATTATAAGTTTAACTTGTGCAAGTGACATTTAATGGGAGTCACTTAAGAACAAATGGTTCTTACTATATATTAGTGTTGAAAATGTGTATATTTTTAAAATTTTCAATGTATTCATAGGTTACTCAATCTAGTTGAACATTTATTTATGATTTGTCATAGAAATTAATTTGCAACTATTGAATGACTTTTTTTTGGAATAGGATGTGATGGTTGCTGGTGGAATGGAAAGCATGTCTAATGTTCCATATGTAATGAACAGAGGAGCAACTCCTTTTGGAGGATTAAGACTTGAAGATTTAATTGTGAAAGATGGACTAACTGATGTCTACAATAAAATTCACATGGTAAATGTTATTATGTATTAACTATGTAGCATACAAATATGAACATTTGTAGTATCTGTATTGAAGTATTTACCTATTTCATAAGATGGGTGATAAATATTAATTTTAGGAGAAATATTTTTCACATACATGTCAGGATCTTAGCTTAAATTTGATGCTGTTTTGTTGAGCTAGAAAGAGCAAGTATTCATACAAGTACGTTCAACAAAAACTTAGTTGTTGCAAAATTTTTACCTTATTGAATATTTGAAATATTTCATTTGTCATTATTCCAACGCAATGATCATTTTTAAAGTATCTACTTTGTAATGAAAATATTAATAATAACAGCAATAGCTAACATTTATTTAAAGCGTATTATGTGCCAGGCACTGTGCTAAGTGCTTTACAGATATCTCCTTTCATTCTTATAATAGCCTTGTGATGTAGGTGCTATTATTATCCCTATTTTACTGGTAGGGAAATTGAGGCAAACAGAGTTTAAGAGACTTGCCCAGGAATACACAGCTAGTAAGTGTCTGAGGCTGGATTTGAGTTTAGGTCTTCTTGGGTCCAGGTGTGGTGCTCTATCCACTCTGCCACCTTGCTGCCCCTAGAATAGGTACAATCTACAGGATTTGGCAACCGTGATTGGATATAGTAAGTGAGAAATTGAGAAGTTGAGGATTACACCTAGGTGTTATCCTAGTTGAATGGAAGGATAGTGGTTCTTTTGAATAGTAATAGAGAAGTTTGGTAAAGGGGAGCATTTTGGGAGAAAGGTTAGGGCTGGATAGGGAAGGGGATCTGAGAATCATCTATGTAGAGATTATAATTGAATCCTTGGGAACTGATGAAATCGTCAAGAGAAATAGGGTAGAGTTAGAAGAAAATAGGGCCCAGAAAGAGATACACCAATGGTTAATGGGCATGACCTGGATGCAGAATCCAGCAAAGAAGAGTGAGAAGGAGTAATCAACTAGAGTTGGAGAACTAGGAGAGAGCAGTGTCATGAAAACCTAGAGAGAAGAAAATATTAAAAGAAGAAGGTGACCAGAGTATCAAAGGCTGCAGAGAGGTTGAGGAGAATGAGGATTGAGGAAAAGATCATTCATTGAATTTGATGACTTTGGAGCTTGTAACTTTGGAGAGAGCATTTTTTTGGTTGAATGATGAAGTCAGAAGCCAGACTGTAGAGAGTTAAAAGAGTGAGAGGAAAGGAAGTAGAGGAACTAACTGGAGATGGCCTCTTTACAAAGAGTTAAGCCATGAAAGAGGGAGTAGAGATGTAGGACTAAGAGCTAGTGGTGGTGAATAGTTCAAATAAGGATGGGGGAGAATGAGAATATTTGTTAGGTGGTAGGGAAGCAGGGAGAGATTGAAGATTAATGATATTAATTATTAAGATATTAATCTATAATCATTAATTATTAATTAATAATTAATGCTGAAGAAGATGGAATAGAATGGGATCATTTGTGCATGTAGAGGGGTTTGCTTTGGCAAGGAGTAAGAAAAAACTATGTCTTCATGAGATATAGTGGTGAAGGAAGAGATAATGGTAGAAAGCGATGGATATGAAGTGAGGAGGAGGGGAGAAGACGGAGCTTTTGGGGAATGGCCTCAATTTAAAAAAAATATTTATTTATTTTTAGTTTACAACATTCAGTTTCACAGGCTTTTGAGTTCCAAATTTTCTCTCCCTCACCACTCCTCCTCTCCCCAAGATGGTGTGCAATCTGATATAGGCTACATATACATTCACATTAAATGTGTTTTCACATTAGTCGTGTTGCAAAGAAGAATTATAACCAATGGAATGAACCATGAGAAAGAAGAAACAAGACAAAAAAGAGAGAGCAAATAATTTGCTTCAGACTCTGTAATTCTTTCTCTGGATGTGGGTAGCAGAGTTGTCTTAGTACCTTGCATTGCTGAGAAGAGCCAAGTCTATCAAAGTTAGTCATCACACAGTGTGTCTGTAACTGTGTACAGTGTTCACCTGGTTCAGCTCCCCTCACTCAGCCTCAGTTCATATATATCTTTCCAAGTTTTCCTGAAGTCCATCTGCTCATCATTTTTTATAGCACAGTAGTATTCCATTACATTTATATACCACAACTTGTTCAGCCATTCCCCAATTGATGGGAATCCCCTCAATTTCCAATTCTTTGCCACCACAAAAAGTTGCTATAAATATTTTTATACACGTATGTCCTTTTCTCATTTGTGTGTTCTCTTTGGGATACAGCCCTAGAAGTGGTATTGCTCAGTCAAAGCGTATGCACAGTTTTATAGCCCTTTGGGCTAATTTTTTTCAATGAAATACGTAGCAACGTTCTCAGCTGAGAATGTGTGGGGTCCAGGGAGGTGGAGTCATAGGGGTAGTCTTGAGGAGGGATGAAAAGGTTCAGAAAAGCTACTGTGTAAAGGCATGGAGGTGAGAGAATGTAAATTTCAGAGAAAAGCAAGTCTGCAAATTTGGCTCAAACAGAATTGTGAAGGGGAGTAATATGAAATAAATCTTGGAAAGGAAGGCTGGAACCATATTATAAAGGCTTAATCCTTCTACAGACTTTCTGTGACTTAGAAGGTCTTCAGGACTTGCAGTGTCCTAACATTTTAACATTTCATCATGCTTTACCTGACATTAAAAATGTTTGGGTGTGTTGAAATGTTTTAAGGTGAGCCATGAGTCACTAAGGTATGTAGTTTAATTGAAAGCGTGTTTTTGAGAAGCTAAGAATGTGAATTAATTGTTGTCAGATGTTCTTCAAAGCATATGTTAAAATAAATCTTTGTTTCTGCTTTTTTTTAAAATTAGGGTAACTGTGCTGAGAATACAGCCAAGAAACTTAACATTTCACGAGAAGAACAAGATGCTTATGCCATAAATTCTTATGCCAGAAGTAAAGCATCTTGGGATGCTGGAGTATTTACAGATGAAATTATTCCTGTTACAGTTTCACAAAAAGGTAGAAGCATAATGTTTCCAAATATACTTAAACATAGTTCAGGGGCAGTATGATATAGTTGTTGGACTTGAAGTTAGGAAGGACCAGGTTCAAATCTTGCCTTTAACACTTGGTAGTTTTGTGACCGTCGGCAAGGAACTTCATCTTTCACAGCTTCAGCCAACTCTCAAAGATGGGTTTTCATTGGTACTTCTCGAAGACATGGATTTCACTTTTCTGTGTGATGGATTCCTTTGTCAGTCTGGTAAACTGTAAGGGACCTCTTCCCAGAATAATGTTTTTAAAGGCATAAAAAAATACGAAGGATTACCAAGGAACTCAGTTTTATCAAAATGAAGGTAAAATTTTTTCCCCATCCAATTTCACGGACCCCCCGAAATTTGTCCACCAGCAGAGCTCAGATTTAACAGATGTTTTGTGAATATATCTAAGATGTTTTATAAATAGATTGCGATCTGTTAAATCACTTGTTGACTTAAGTTTTGGTTTACATGTTACAACTTTTCTTTGTAATGGGGTAAAATATTGATGTTCGAGTGGTTGCATTTTTGTTTGTTTTTTAGTTAAAAGTGAGTATACTTCTCTTTATTGTCATGCCATTGAGGACAAATTTTCTTGTCTTCCCAACAATCAGTCAGAGTCTACACTTCAAAGATTCTTGTTAGATTCTTTGCCTCTTTAAGCTCGGATCTCACATGATACACTGTACGTTTTTACTTGAAATCTAAGTGGAAGTCAGATATAATGAAATTTGATTCTTTAAACTAATTAATTCAAGACCTTTAGGTAGGACATTATCTTAGTATAACAGATTACATGTAAGAAATTCAAATTTAAGGTATATAGGCTTATAAGGGAAAGTATTGTTTGTATATTAGGTTGCTCATGAAATGAATTTCTGATTTAAACATACTACATTATTATGTGTTCATGGTTATTTTCTAACCTTATAGTTTTTATCTTTTAGGTAAATCAGACATAGTGGTAACAGAAGACGAAGAATACAAACGTGTTGATTTTAATAAAGTCCCAAAGCTGAAGGCAGTTTTCCAAAGAGAAAATGGTTAGTTTTAAGAATTTTTTATTTCATAGTTTTTTATCTCTGAATCAAATGTAACAATACAAGGAGCAGCTAGTTGGCGCAGTGGGTAGAATACCAGCCCTGGAGTCAGAAGGACCTGAGCTCAAATTTGGCCTCAAACACTTGCCGCTTACTAGCAGTGTGACCCTGGACAAGTCACTTAACTCCCCCCCCAATATAATAGTACATAATGGTAATCTATCAAATTTATGTTATAAAGAATCACACATAGTCTCACCAGGACTAGAGAACCAAGTAAATTTGCAAAAATGCAAAAGGATCTTTGTTTTCTGACTCCTCTGGTGTAGGATTTCCCTGTTTACTCTTGCTTTCTATAGCTGGACTCATACTCCCCCAGCATAGATGCAGCTGTCAGCTGATTTAGTACTTGTGTGGGTACCCAGTTTATGTCTAAGGAAAAGCCCATGGGCCAGCCAGAGATGTCAGGGAAAACACCACCTTCATGAGTTTGGATGTTGAGAATAACACGTAAAACGATGAGAGTCAGTTCAATGTAAAGCTTTATTGTAAGCAGTGGGGAAGGAGGGGGAAAGGCATACACTAGTATAGAGTATAACTCAGTAAGGGCAGTGCCACATTGGGGAGCAAAGAGACACAGGCCAAGTTCAGCAGGAGGGGGTGCTCCTGCTGAAGAGGTGTGTTCCTGCTGGAGGGGACAGGATACTCCAATATGCCCTTCTGGGGGTGGAGTTCTTATACTCTGATTTTGGGTGGCCCCTTGAAGCTGGCCAATTTGTATATTGGGTCAGGGAAAAATATTATTTGGGAGAGTTTGTAATCAGAGAGAAAAGACAAGCTGGTGAGAAAACAAAATGTTATTTTGGGGTCTTTCTTATCAGGGAGAAACAAATGCAAGGTAGTGGTTGACAAAATATCATTTGGGGGACACAGCAATACTAGTCCTGAAAAAATATTATTGTCATCATCAGTACGCTTCCATAAATATGTTCTGTAAACTTCCAGCCTTCCTTAAGGAGAAACTGTCATGGTGGCTTCAAGACCATCCAGCCTAATCTTACAATAATGATTTCCATGCATAGATTTTATAGGGTACAGCCTCCTTTTAAGGGGAAACTGTCATGGTGATCTCAAGACCACCAGACCTAATGTTATAACAATCCATTCCTTAGTCTTTGAGACCACCTATGACTGGCACGTTGACAAAATCCTTTGCAGGTAGTCTTCTTCAGTAAGTAGGATTACAGAGGTAGTGGCACATAGGGGAGAGGAAAGGGGAAAGGTCTTAACCTAATTTTATCCCAACTTAATGACCTGTCAGTGGCCTGGAAGGTTCTGTGGTGCATGTAATGCCACAGTACTTTAATTCTTACCACACACACAAGAGAAAGAGAGTCAGTCTCAAAAGCAGTCCAGGTTTAAGTTCCCCAGTTGGTGGGGAGGGCCTAAGACAGGTGAGGAACCTGTGGCCTCAAGGCCACATGTGGCCCCCTAGTCCTTAAGTGTGGCCTTTTCACTGAAAACAAACTTCACAGAACAAATCCCCTTAATAAAAGAATTTGTTCTGTAAAATGTGGACTCAGTCAGAAGGCCATCTCCAAAGACCTAGGTGGCTACATGTGGCCTTGAGGCCACAGGTTCTCCACCCCTGGCCTAGGAGAACAGGTTGTTCAAAAAGCTTGGAGTGACAAAATGAATTTTGAGTTACAAGGTCACCAACCTTGTGTAGCAACAATGTGGCTAGAAGCTACTGTGGCTGTGTAAGACCAACAACAACCCACTAACACAGATTCTTTGATATGCTTTTCTAAGGAAAGCAACTTTAAGGGGTTAACCATCTCAGTTTAATCAAACTTACATATATCATTCAGTTAGTTCAGGGGGAAAGGATCAGCCCCCTGAACTTCAAGGCAAATACAAACAGAAATTACAAACATCAACAGACAGACTTTGTCTGATTCAAATCACAATTCATAGTTACCAGAGAAGCACTAATATCTATCTGTCTGGGTTACAAAGTCGGGGGCGGGGCCATGGGGTGGGTTCAACAGCTTGCCCAGAATCTTGTCACTCACATCTTTTCAGTGTGTGTACTCCCAAAAGTCAAATGTCAACCTGGGATCTTATATACCTGTCTCAGGGCCCTGGGGCTCACCATTTAGAGTGTGAGAAATCTCTCTAACACCAAGAGTGTGGGAAAGCTCCAACCACCAGCACCACATCATATACAATTCAATGACTGTTAGTGCTGAGAAACATACCAAGGCAAAAGATTCCACCCAAAGACCAGAATCTTTAAAGGCACTTAAGAGAAGAACAGCAAAAAGCCCCACCCTGATTACCACTACACCTTGCTGTCCCAGATCTTTATCCATAGACTTTATGGAAGGGCGTATAGCCACATGGAACAGGAAAGATTCTTGAGGGTTCTTTGTCCTTTGGCTAGGGTGTCAAGTCCTTTGGCAGTGTAAATGACTTTCAGGTGTCTGGAGAGCACCTTCTATGCTTCTCTCAAGTGCCTTTGTATGTTGTCTTCAGCCATTCCCCAAGTGACTATCCTCAGGAGGGCCCCAACTCCAATCAGGATGCCCCTCACCTCCCCTTTTCTGCCTGAACCTGGGCCCAGGAAGTTGAGGGGCATGTCATAGGAACTTGGTGGAGTTCTAAAAGGTGAGGTCAATGTCCATGGTGATGAGGGTGCAGGTGAGGTTGCCCAAGGTGTGGGTAGTAAGGTACTAGAGGTGTACAAGTCCACCAGATACCAGCAGGGGTGTAGAGTTCAGGTCTTGTTGATTCAGATGCTCTTAGGATGTGTGGTGATATTCCATGGTTGGGTCCCCAGGGGACATAACCTTTATGGTGAGGCAGGTGTCCTGGTTTGTGTTTGAGCAAGTATGATTCACATCTCTGAGAAGGCTTGTCTAGTAAATGAAACACCAGTGGGTTTGATCAGGGGCAGGCAATTGGCCTTGAAGTGCTGACTGAAAACTGAATGGTGTTTTATATATGTGTGTGGATGGATCCAGGCAGGTTCTTGTAGTTATTTCCTCAACCAGATTCAAAGTCACTTGTGAAGATTCTCTAGGTAATGTTGCTGAAGCCTGCTAGTGATAAGATTTAGTATAATTTAGTAAAACTTGACAAAAATCTAGTGATTTTAGCCTTCCAGCAATTAGTTTATGTGGTGAAAACTGGTTCAGACCTTATGGAGCTAGTCTTATAAACAACAGAATCATAGGAAGAACTTCAAAGTGTAGGTTATGCAATCAATCATTAAAAATCAAGAAAATAGTCACATTCTG